>NC_057814.1:299459073-299464034 GCF_018294505.1 Triticum aestivum | reverse complement strand
AGCGGCGTCGGGACAGGAGAGGGGAAGGGGCAGCGGCGTCGGGGCGTCGGGGCGGAGACGAGGACGACGGGGCGGCGTCGAGGCGGCGGGGCAGCGGCGTCGGGAGAGGAGAGGGGAAGGGGATCGAGGGCGAGGGCGAGGGAGAGAGAGGGGATAGATTATCTTCCAACAGGTACATCCATACTAATGGCGCACCTCACCCTGGTGCGCCATAAGTACATCCATACTAATGGCGCACCTCACCCTGGTGCGCCATTAGTATTTTTTTTGATTTCTGCTCGAGCCAACAGGTTATCTTCCACCTTACCTGATCCACACCAAGTTCCCTCTACTAGCTCGACTGGTCAGCAGCCAGTTCTCACACCAGGAGGTCCTGGGTTTGATTCCCAGGCTCCACAATTTTTTTATGCATTTAAAATGCTGTTTGATATTTATTTGTGTTTAAATATGTTCAAACTTGTTTAAATCATAACAGTAATATTTTTTTATAAGACAGTAATAATTTTTAAAAAAATATCATCAAACAGTAATGCCGGTGGAGCGGGTGAGGGTGCGTGGGGTGCGGGGGGCCGGTGGACCGGGGGGTGCTCGGCGGCGAGGGGGACCGGATCTGGCGAGGTGGGATAGCTAGCGATCGAGATGGAGGGGGATCGAGATCGAGTGTCCATGAAATTTAAAAATATTCATGATAGTTCAAAAAGTGCCCATGAAATACAATCGAGAAATGAAGGCTATGATTTAAATACAATCGATCTTAGCTAGCTATCTGTTCACAATCTTCTTGTCCTTCTTTTTCGTAAATGGGGTTCTTCTGTGGAACGGACGTCCTTTAGGTAGGGTGGTCCTGCTTCTTCTTGTGGTGTATGCTGCTACTTCATCATCGTCGTCATGTTCGATTCTCGGGTCGCCGTAGTTGTCGAAGTCTTGCTCATTGGCTACTCCATCCATTCCAATGATCTTCCTTTTGCCTCTCCTCACGACAACACGACTGGGCTTTGACGGGTCGGTAATGAAGAAGCATTGGTCCACTTGGGAAGCCAGTACCCATGGCTCATTTGTCGCGGTGACGTTTGCGCCTGCGATCTTGGATTTGGCTTCGGGTATAACCATGGTGGTGAAATACCGGTCTTCTTTTAGGACGCTCTTGGCCCATCTGACACGGAACATCGGGACCTTCTCTCCAGCGTAGCTCAGCTCCCAGATCTCCTCGATCGTTACCGGTGTAGGATTCCATCGTTACCCCGGAGTTCTGATAACCATCGCTCTTCATGTCCTTGGCCTCGGTGTAGAATGTGTAGCCGTTGATATCGTACGCCTCATAGGTCATCAGGTTGTGCTCGGCGCCCTGTGACAAGGCGAATATGAGTTGTTCTTCCGCGGAAGAATCCTCATGTAAAGGGTACGACAGAAGCTTCTGCTTGAACCAACGCGTGAAACATGAGTTGTGCTCTTTGAGTATATCTCCGTCCGTCCTCTGTTGGCCTCGGTCATTGTACGTCTTCTTAATAAAGGTTTTGTGCTCTACCACCCAAGGATCGACCACGTCTATGTGTTGTAGCGTGACTAGGTTTGCTCTTTCAAAGTCGGCGAGTCGACCCTCGAAGTCGACATGCATTTTGCGGCGACCTCACGGTGATCCCATCCAGCGAGCCTGCCGAGGTGCCTGTTGACGGGCAGACCAACGGGGTTCTTGATGCCTAGCTAATTCGTGCAGTAGGAGATGCACTCTTCGGTCAGAAAGCCCCTGGCTATGCTTCCCTCTGGACATGACATGTTGCGAACGTATCCTTTGATGACACCATTCATCCTTTCGAACGGCATCATGCTGTGCAGGAACGTCGGCCCGAGTTGGATGATATCGTCCATGATATGGACCAGCAGATGCACCATAACGTCGAAGAATGCGGGCGGGAAGTACATCTCAAGCTCGCATAGTATCACCACGATCTCTTCCTGTAGCCTTCTGAGTTGCCTCACGCCAACAGACTTCCGAGAGATGACGTCGAAAAAGTTGCATAGGCCAAATAGCGTTTCACGGACGTGCACGCCCATGATCCCACGGATTGCAACTGGAAGTATCTGCGTCATCAGCACGTGACAGTCGTGAGACTTCATCCCGCTGAACTTTAGCTTCACTAGGTCTAGGTATCTGCTTATCTTCCCCGCGTAACCGTAAGGAAGTTTTACTCCTACGAGGCAGGTGAAAAACTGCTCGATCTCCTCCTGACTTAGAGTGAAGCACGCGGGAGGGTAGTCATTTCCGGTCTTCTTGGCCTTTTTGCCTTTGCGACGACTTTCCGTGTCCTGCTTCGCCTCATCATCATCATCATCATCATATATAGCGTGAAGCTCCTGCCTGATGCCCATTGATTTCAAGTCTGCCCTTGCTTTCGGCCCATCTTTGGTCCTCTCTGGCATGTTGAGCAGGGTACCAAGCAGACTCTCGCACACGTTCTTCGTGATATGCATGACATCAAGGCTGTGAGGCACATGGTGGATCTTCCAGTACGGCAAGTCCCAGAAAACAGACCTCGTTTTCCATACCTTCAGCAGCGGCTCTAGCGCCTTTCGCTTCTTTCCCGGCTCTACCGCCTTTTGCTTCTTTCCCGGCAGTGGGCAGTCTTTCCAATTTTTCAACAGCTCATCTATTTACTCGCCGCTCCTCGTACGCGGGCGTCCTCGGGGTTCGGTTTCACCATCGAATAGATCCTTGCGTTTTCTCCACGGGTCATCGTCGCGAAGCCACCTTCGATGTCCCATGAACACGGTTTTCGAAGACCCAGGATCTCTATCTAGCTGGCGATACGTTGTGTCATCCATGCACCTGACGCATCCAGAAAATCCGTGGACCACCTGCCCCGCGACATATCCGTAACCGAGATAGTCGTGCACCGTCATGAGCAGCGTGGCTCTCATAGGGAAATATTCTTTCTGTGCGGCGTCCCACGTATTGGCTGGCGTTTTCCACAGCGTGTCAAGCTCCTCTTTCAGCAGCCCCAGATACAGATTGATGTCGTTCCCTAGTTGTTTCGGTCCTTCAATTAGCATACTCATGTGAATGTACTTCCTCTTCATGCACAACCAGGGGGGAAGGTTGTACATCCACACAAACACAGGCCAGGTGCTATGTGTGCTTCTCTGGCTGCCAAACGGATTGACTCCATCGGTGCTCGCGCCCAGCATGATGTTCCTTGGATCGTTCCCAAATTCTAGGTCTTCGAAGTTCAACGCTTGCCACTGGCTCGCATCCTTAGGGTGACTCAGCATCTTCTCTTTTTTATCTATCTCCGGATCATTTGCGTCATCTTCTCGCTTCTTCTCCTCCCTATTCGCGTGCCAACGCAGGAGCTTTGCTACCTTAGGTTCCGCGAAATACCGCTGCAGACGAGGAGTGATCGGAAAGTACAACACCACTTTTCGAGGAGCTTTCTTCCTCTTCTTGTATCGAGTGACGCTGCACACCGGACATATGGTAGACTCCGTGTGCTCATCCCGATAAATGATGCAATTGTTCATGCACACATGGTATTTCACGTGTGGTAAATCCAGAGGACACACAATTTTCTTCGCCTCCTCCAAACTGGTCGGGCACTTGTTCCCCTTGGGAAGACGCTCGTGCCAGAATGACATGTTCTCGTCGAAGCATGCGTCGGTCATTTTGTGTTTTACCTTCATCTCCAGAGCCATGAGCGTTACTTTCAAGCGGGTATCCTCGGGCCTGCATCCTTCATACAATGGAGTAACCGCGTCTAACTCAAGTTGATCCATCTTGGCTTTCTCTCGGGCGGCAGCTCTTGCGTTATCCGTCTGCTTGAGAAGCAGCTCTTGAATATGAGGGTCCTGCACCCAGCCCATCGATGGTCCAGCGTCGTCTGCTTCGCCGGCATCATCATCTTCATGATCATGCCCGTCGTCTGCTCCGGCATCTTCCTCATCATCATGTCCTGCATCTTCTACATGATGACTGTGTACATCATCACCGTCTTGATCATCTCCTGGGGATTCTTCGTCTTCCCGCCCGCCCGAGCCGCGGTGGTTGTCTTGCTGCCATTCCTCATTTCTTGCCCGGCCCCCATGGACGACTTCGTAGTCATCTTCATCACCTTGCCACCGATAGCCATCCATGAAACCACGCAAGAGCAGGTGGTCCCGCACCTGCCAAGATTCCGGGTCCGCAATAAGGCTCTTCAGCTTGCATCTTCAACACGGACATCTTATCTCCGTCTCGTTCTTTTGAAGCATCTCGGCCTTCGCGGACCTCAAAAACCTATTCACGATGCCTTCGGTCATCATGCGGACCATGGTCGCCTGCGGGGTAGAGCAAAACGATATTTTAGAACCAAGAAAAACTTTGGCAGGACTTTCCCTAAAAATAGGACCAAAAAGAATGCTTAATGCCAAAATTCTCGCCGAAACGGAAATGAATCAACATTCCGGCAAAATATTGGCAACTATCGCATTTCAAATACCGGTACACCTCCAAACACAAACACATATGCAACACTACAAACATATGCATCACCACGAACATACATAGATCTAGCTAGGCCATAAAAAGAGCATGTGCACATTGTTGTAGGGAGAACAACATAAATATAGCTTCCCCCCTTACTTACCTATCAAAACAAGGTAATTTAACCACTTAAATTGAATGAATCTATGGTGGAAATGAGGTGAAAAAGAGGAGGCACCTGAGACAAGGAGGAGGTGGAGAGAATGAAGTGGGGAGAAAGTGAGTGTGGGTAGGAGAGGCTGTCCAAAATATCTTGTTGCTGCCCACTTACTAAAGGCGCACCAACTCTAAATGCGCCATTAGTAATCCAGGTTACTAATGGCGCACCTTCTGGTGGTGCGCCATTAGTATGTTTGGACAGGCGCACTAGTTAAATTTTTTTTTATACTAATGTCGCACCCAGGGCCAGGTGCGCCATTACTAGTTACAACTAGTAATGGCGCACCTG
>NC_057814.1:299009434-299124434 GCF_018294505.1 Triticum aestivum | reverse complement strand
TAAGAGCCACATTTCAAATGGCTAGAGGACAACCTGGTGCCTCTATGTCGGGTGCGACAATGGGCACAAGAGGACAGAGGATGAAATGGGCAAACACCTGCAGAAGAGGGGTTTTATACCTGGTTATACGGTGTGGACATTTCATGGCGAGTCTCCCCAAGGTGCCAGAGCTGAGGTGCTTCGTCGTTGCATCGACGAGCATGGTACCGGGATGGAAGACATGGTGCAAGACTTTGATGATGCTCGGGACTCGGACGATGAGATGGAGGAATCTGCAAAGGCCTTCAATGAAATGTTGGAGTCTTCAAAACGTCCTCTCCACGAGCACACTGAGCTTTGTCAGCTGGATGCCATCTCACAAATAATGGCTCTGAAGGCTCAATTCAACTTGGGCAGAGAATGCTACGATGCGATGATGACAGTATTTGGACGTTTTCTACCCAAAGGCCATGTACTACCTGCAAACCTGTACCAGTCAGACAAAATCCTCCGTGCTCTTAATATGCCCTATGAGAAGATACATGCCTGTGAGAAACGATGTGCCTTATTTAGGCTTCAGTATGCGGACTTAAACTACTGTCCCATTTGCAAGTCATCCAGGTTTGTTGCGGTAGACAACGGTATGGGTGAGAAGACGCAGACCAAAATCCCCGTTAATTTTGTTTGTTATATGCTAATCGTAACAAGAGTTCAACGTCTTTTCATGGTCTAAGAGATGGCCAGACAGATGACATGGCACAAAACGGGCAAAAGAACTCAACTAGATGCACATGGGAAGCTGATGATGGTGCACACATCGGACGGCGAAGCGTGGAAGCTCTTCGATGGATGACATGAAGAAAAAGTGGCAGATGTGAGGCATCCTCGAGTCGCCATCAGCATGGATGGGTTCAGTGTGTTTGGTCTGACGGTAGCCCAATACAGTTGTTGGCCCGTATTTGTCATTCCACTCAATCTCCCCCCGGACAGATTATGCAAAGAAAGAACATTTTCCTGACGGTTATAATTCCAGGGTCCGACTGTTCGGGGAAGAATATGAATGTGTACATGCAGCCGCTGAAGGACGAATTGCAAGAAGCCTGGGATAATGGGTTCAAGACATAGGACGCCTTTAGCGAACGGAACTTCATAATGCATGTCTGGTACATGTACTCGATGCATGACTTGCCGGCATATGCGCTATTCGTTGGGTGGTGTGTGCATGGAAGGTTCTCGTGCCCCACATGCAAGGGAGCTCTTGAGTTTCGTTGGCTTCAGGCCAGTCACAAGTTTTCTTGCTTCGACTTGCATAGACAGTTCCTGGATCCTCGCCATAAGTTCAGGAAAGACAAGAAGAACTTCATCAAAGGTAGAGTTGTCAAAAACTCTGCACCACCTGCGTTGACAAGCCAAGAGACCCCAGATTAGTTAAACGCTCTCGAGCCAGATCCAGAGCGTCCAGGGTATTTCAAGGGGTATAATTCGAAACACGCCTGGACTCACAAGACATGCTTGTGGGATCTGCCTTACTTCAAAGACCTCCTTTTCCCACACAAATTCGACATGATGCACACTGAAAGGAATATCGCTGAGGCACTTTTTGGTACATTGTTTGGCATAGAGGGGAAGTCAAAGGATAATACTAAGGCTAGAGTCGATCTGGTGGCGCTATCTGATAGACCGTTACAAAACATGCAACCACCGAAAGGAAAGCAGAACTGGACAAAGCCAAAGGCATGGTTCAATCTTGGAAGGTCAGCTATGAGGGAAATTATCTTGTGGGTGAAAATGCAGTTGATGTTCCCCGATGGGTATGCAGCGAATCTAAAGAGGGGAGCGAGTCTTGATCAAATTGAAGATATTTGGTCCCAAGAGTCATGATTGGCACATATGGATTGAGCGGGTAATGCCGGTGATGTTCCGTGGCTTCATCCCTGAGGATAAATGGCTGGTACTGGTAGAGCTGAGCTATTTCTTCCGTGTTCTTTGTGCGAAAGAACTATTGCCTGGCCTGCTAGAAGAAATGGAAGAGTTGGCGCCAGAGTTGATCTGCAAGTTAGAGAAGATCTTTCTGCCGACCTTCTTTAATCCAATGCAGCACTTGATTTTGCATCTCCCAACTGAGGCAAGACTGGGGGGGCGTGCAAAATCGTTGGTGCTACGCAACTGAGAGGATGCAGAAGACGCTTCGAGCAAAATGTAAAAATAAACATAGAATTGAAGCATCAATGGCTTAGCCATTCATTACTGAGGAGGCGACAAACTTCATGGCAGCACACTACAAAGCCAAAAATCATCATTTACATAATCCGAAGCCTCGGTACAATGCTGGCAACCCTAAAAAGCGTGGATCCAACCTCAGCCTATCCAAAGGGGATCTCACACCAGCCGGTGCTTCTAATTCCTTAATGTTGGATGTCAAAGAATGACGAACCATTTTGTTGTATATCTTCAACAACCTAACAGAAGTGCGATCGTACATCGAGTAAGTTCTCAGTACATTGTTTCGCAACTTCTAATTCCTTTGAGCTGCTCTTATTCCCGGATAAATTTGATACAGTCGATACGTCACCAAATTATCGTATGGAGCGGTGATCCAAAAGGATTCCGTCGAAGAGTATGAGCTTCTGGCAAAGCATGGAGGCGGCTATCCCGGTTTCATCTCTTGGTTCAAACAAACGGTAATTTCCATTAGCCCTTTCATTTCTTCGTCTAATTTGTGGCTAACGCAACAATCCCTTTCGTATTAAACTTGTAGGCTAATTCAGAGTTTATGGACGCCGAATTGAGACAAGTTGCTAATGGTTTTGACTTTAAGGTCCATTCATTTGACAAAGACGACATCAATGGGTATCGCTTTCGTATGTATGGCAAAGAGCTATCTATGGCCGACCGAAAGTCTACAAATTGTTGTGTCTCTGCTATCGGCGAAGGAGATGCTGAGTATTATTGAAGAGTTGAAGCAATTTATGAACGTCAATTCTATGGTGCAAACACACCAAACGTCGTAGTCTTCAAATGTTATTGGAACCGAAGGAGACTAGAAGGACTCATGAACATATAGGGCTAGTGGAAATCAAACAAAGCACCCATTTGGATGTTCCCGATGTCTATATTATGGCTCAACAAGCAACCGAAGTTTTCTATCTACCGTGGGCCTGCCAAAGTGATCCAAATCTCAATGGTTGGGATGTCGTTTATGAAGTGCCGCCACGTGTTAGACCACCTCTCCCCAACGAAGAGGATTATGAACCTCACATTAACCCAGACACATATGAAGGAGAATTCTTCCAAGAAACACGTATTTGCAAAAAAACATTTCAAGAACCACTCTACTTCACCCTAGAACATTGAAGTAGATAGCGACAGTGAACCCGACTTCAACCCTGAGCCGGAACAAGAAGAGCTTGAACTAGAAGAGGTTACTGCTGCGGATGACCTGCCAATGCTTCACTGATAACGTAACGGTGGCCTTCCACATGATGATGCATTTATTAATGATGATGATGAGCACGTCATTACTGATAGTGACGATGATGCATTTATTGATCCCGGAGCATTTATTGAACCCGACGATCCAGATTATTATTAGGTATTCAATATTTTATGTTTTACTTGATTTATATAGTTACTTGTATGATTGTATGATTTATATAGTTACTTATATAATTTTATTACTTTGTATGATTGTTTTTTATACATAGTGCCATGGTCTTGATATCCGTCCCCATCGGCCCTCGCCCGCTTTATGATTCGGATGTGGTAAATTCTCTTTTATAACTATTTGTTGCATTTCACATTATGACAATTATGGCCATCAAGTTGACGTAGATATATTTTAATCTAGGAGGTATGTGAACCGGAAATTGCAACCGACCCTCTTGTCAAGAAGTTAAATTTAGTTGAAAAAGAAAATGACTATTTTAAAGAAAAAAATTAAAAGAATTGAAGAACGGAAGATGACATTGGAGTTGTATGTTGCCGATCTCGTCGATGATCACAAGATGAAGATGAATGCAATGCGCTTGAAGATGGATGCAATGCGCTTGAAGACTAAGAAGATTAGAAAATATGCCATTGATAATGAGCCTTGGTATCATTATGCCGTTGGATCAATTGTTACCTTAGTTGCGATCTTCATCGCATTTGTTGTGATGAGGGTAAGTTTTCTCTAGTGTTTTGCTTAACAAATGCATAGTTAGCTTATTTTCCTCCTAAATGGCATAATTACCTAAGTTGGATAAAAAATGAGCTATACTTACGTAAGTTGGCTCCAAAATGGCATCATCACCTAGGTTAGCACAAAAATGACCTATACTTACCTTATTTTTCTCCAAATTGACATAATAAGCTTAGTTGACCTATACTTTACCTAAGATAGCTATAAAATGACCTATACTTAGCATTTTTTCCTCCTAAATGACTTAATATGCTTAGTTATCTAAAAAATGGCATAACTACCTAGGATAGCTCAATAATGATCTATACTTTGCTTACCTAGTTCATTTATGACATAATTAGCTTACTTAGGTAAAAAATGGCATAATAACCTTGGTTTAGCTCCAAACTGTCATATAATTAGTTTATTTTCCTTAAAAATGACAAAATAACCTCACCTAGCTCCAAAATGACTTATTTTAGCTAGGATAGGTCTAAAATGACCTACACTTACCATTTTGTCCTAAAAATGAATACATATGCTTAGTTAGCTCAAAAATGGCATAACTACCAAGGTTAGCTCAAAAATGACCTATAGTTAGCCTCTTTAGTTCATTTATGACATACATAGCATACTTAGGTGAAAATGGCATGATAATTTTTGTTACCTCCAAAATGACATAGACTTAGCTAATTTTCCTTGAAAATGACATAATAACCTTACTAAGCTCCAAAATTACCTATTTACCTAGCTTAGCTCTAAAATGACCTACACTTAGCATTTTTACCTAGATTAGCTAAAAAATGCCATTTTTACGTACCTTAGTTAGAAGCAGAAGAAGATAAATAATAGGAGAGGAAGAAAAGAAAGAGAAGAAAAATGCTTCTTCTTCTTCTTCTTTTTTTTCTTCCTCTTCTTTTTCTTCTTCCTTCTTCTAGCTAGTCTCCTTCTTCTAGTCTTGTTCTTCTTCTTCTTCTTCTTCTAACTTTCTTCTTTCCCAATTTGAAGATTTGCTTTAGATGAGGAAGCTTGCATTGATGGAGTCTACTCTTCTCCTTGTGCTTCATTTTTGTTTTGATTTTGTAGGATGAACTATGTGAAACTTGCTACCTATATATGTATGTATGGATGAAACCATTGTATGCTTGTTGTTGGATATGTTGGCTAGCTATATATGTTGCATATGGACTTTTGATTTGGTATGTATATGTGTTGGATGATCATATCCATATGGCAGGGATATGATTTGGTATGTATATGTGTTGGTATGCTTGTTGAAAGTATTTTCAAATGTGTGTGTGTCTATATATATATATATCTGTGAAATTGATTGAATTTAAGAAAAAACAGGGGCTATACATGCACTTTGTTGTCTGCTGGCAGACGGTAAAGTGCTTTCCATCAGCCAGCAGACGGCAAAGCTGCCACGTGTCAGCTACCTGTGCAACCTGGGTGTAGTGGGCTGGCCTATATGGCATGCTTTGCCATCTCCTGGCAGATGGCAAAGACCTTTGCATCTTTGCCGTCTGCCAGCAAACGACAAAGCATGCCACGTGTCAGCTACCTAGGCTGGCCTATTTGGGCACTTTGTCGTCTGCCAGCTGACGGGAAAGCACGCCATTAACCCCTTAACAGACCTAAGCTGCCATGTGTGCCGTCCAGGCTCTTTGCCGTCTGCTGGCAGACGCAAAGACCTTTGCATCTTTGTCGTCCGCCAGACAACAAAGAGCCCTTTGTCGTAGATTGTTCAGCCGGATGTGTTGCCAACTACTGGCTGACGGCAAAGGCCTTTGCCGTCTGCCAGGCATGCCTTTGCCGTCAGCCATGGAAGGCCACATAGTACCTGATTCCTGTAGTGGTAGCGCTGGTCAGGGCAGCGCTACTGCTAACCATAGTTACCAGTAGCGCTGCCCTGACTAGCGCTACTACTACAACTTAGCTATAGCACGTTAGTAGTAGCGCCGGACCTAGCGCTACTGCTATATGTATTTCAAGCGCTACTAGTCGGCTTTCTAGTAGTGCTCTATGCGCGCCGAATAGTTGGTTCTTGGTGAAGTAGTTGTTTGGTTCCTCTTCTTGCTCAATGAAGAGTGGGTTTGTAGAAGTGCTCGTCCCATCAATCATCTCAAGCAATATGTGAGTGGAAGAAAGGAAAGAACTAGACCAAATGTACCTCAACCGATGTTAAAGATGGATGAATGATCACTCTATAATGAATTATGGAAGTAGCACAATTGGTACCGAATCTTGTCTATTCTCACACCAACACAAGTAAAGCTTTTGGAGTAGCTTGATGAGGATGGTGGCACACAAATTATGCAATTATTAGCAAGATTGAATGATGTTGAAAGAGATTAACAAAATGCAAGTGAAACAAGTAGACCAATAGCAATATGAGGCACACGAAAACACACGCACAGATAGATAAATGGGGTCGTGCAATCAAGGAACGAGCTCAGAATGTGGAATCCATAGAAAATGCTCTTGTTGCACAACTCTAGAGAGACGCTAGCACGATTGCTCAATAGGCGAGGTAGGGAAATTTTGCACAAAGCCTATTAGAAACGAGACATAGCGAATTCTATCCCAAGTATGCTATATATGTATGATTCCCGGTGATTCTCTCACGATGATCCAAGATGATTGAGTATGGCAATTTCATATGCAATGTGGCGATGCTATGGCTATTTCTTACAAGCTCTTTGTGATGGAAATATGCCAAAGAGGCAATAATAAAATGGTTATTATTATATTTCCTAAATCATGATAAAGGTTTATTATTCATTCTAGAATTGTACTGACCGAAAACTTAAATACATGTGTGGATACATAAACAAATACCATGTCCCTAGTGAGCCTCTACTAGACTAGCTCATTAATCAAAGATGGTTAAGGTTTCCTAACCATGGGAATGTGTTGTTACTTGATGACGGGATCATATCATTAAGAGAATGATGTGATGGACAAGACCCATCCGTTAGCTTAGCATATGATAGTTCAATTATTGCTACTGCTTTCTTAATATCAAATACATATTCCTTCGACTATGAGATCATGCAACTCCCGCATACCGGAGGTGTTGGGAACGTAGTAATTCAAAGAAATCCTACTATCACGCAAGATCTATCTAGGAGAAGCATAGCACCGAGACGGGAGAGTGTGTCCACGTACCCTCGTAGACCGAAAGCGGAAGCGTTTGTTAACGCAGTTGATGTAGTCAAACGTCTTCACGGTCATACCGATCCAAGTACCGAACATACGGCATCTCCGTGCAGCACACGTTTAGCCCGATGACGTCCCTCGAGCTCTTGATCTAGTAGAGGGTCGAGGGAGAGTTCCGACAGCACGGCGGAGTGGCGACGGTGTTGGCGATGTGATCCGCGCAGGGCTTCGCCTAAGCACTACGACGCTATGAACGGAGGAGTAAACTATCGAGGGGGGCACCGCACACAGCTAAGAGAACTATTGGTGTGTCTTTGGGGTGCCCCCTGCCCACATATATAAAGGGGGGAGGAGACAGGCCGACGGCCAGGACTTCCCCGGGGGGGTCCGGTAACCCCTCGGTACTCCGGAAAAATACCCGAATCACTCGGAACCATTCGGATGTCCGAATATAACCTTCCATTATATGAATATTTACCTCTCGACCATTTCGAGACTCCTCATCATGTCTGTGATCTCATCCGGGACTCCGAACAAACTTCGGTCACCAAAACACACAACTCATAATACAAATCGTCATCGAACGTTAAGCGCGCGGACCCTGCGGGTTCGAGAACTATGTATACATGACTGAGACAATTCTCCGGTCAATAACCAATAGCGGAACCTGGATGCTCATATTGCCTCCTACATATTCTAGGAAGATCTTTATTGGTCAAACCGCATAACAACATACGTCGTTCCCTTTGTCATCGGTATGTTACCTGCCCGAGATTCGATCGTCGGTATCATCATACCTAGTTCAATCTCGTTATCGGCAAGTCTCTTTACTTGTTCCGTAGTGCATCATCCCACAAATAACTCATTAGTCACATTGCTTGCAAGGCTTATAGTGATGTGCATTACCGAGAGGGCCCAGAGATACCTCTCCGATTCACGGAGTGACAAATCCTAATCTTGATCTATGCCAACCCACAAAATACCTTTGGAGACACCTCTAGAGCATCTTTATAATCACCCAGTATGTTGTGATGTTTGATAGCACACAAGGTGTTCCTCCGGTATTCGGGAGTTGCATAATCTCATAGTAAGAGAAATATGTATAAGTCATGAAGAATGTAATAGCAATAAAACTAAACAATCATTATGCTAAGCTAACAGATGGGTCTTGTCCATCACATCATTCTCTAATTATGTGATCATGTTGATCAAATGACAACACATGTCTATGGTCAGGAAACTTAACCATCTTTGATTAACGAGCTAGTCAAATAGAGGCATACTAGGGACACTATGTTTGTCTATGTATTCACACATGTACTAAGTGTCCGGTTAATACAATTCTAGCATGAATAATAAACATTTATCATGTAAATAACAATTTTGTTATTGCCTCTAGGGCATATTTCCTTCAGTCTCGCACTTGCACTAGAGTCAATAATCTAGATGACGTAGTAATGATTCTAACACCCATGGAGTCTTGGTGCTGATCATGTTGTGCTCGTGGAAGAGGCTTAGTCAACGGGTCTACAACATTGAGATCCGTATGTATTTTGCAAATCTCTATGTCTCCCTCCTTGACTTGATCGCAGATGGAATTGAAGCATCTCTTGACGTGTTTGGTTCTCTTGTGAAATTTGGATTCCTTCACCAAGGCTATTGCTCCAGTATTATCACAACAGATTTTCATTGGACCCGATGCACTAGGTATTACACCTAGATCGGATATGAACTCCTTCATCCAGAATCCTTCATTTGCTGCTTCCGAAGTAGCTATGTACTCCGCTTCACACGTAGATCCCGCCATGACGCTCTGCTCGGAACTGCACCAACTGACAGCTCCACCATTCAATATAAATATGTATCCGGTTTGTAACTTAGAATCATCCGGATCAGTGTCAAAGCTTGCATCGATGTAACCATTTACGATAAGCTCTTTGTCACCTCCATAAACGAGAAACATATCCTTAGTCCTTTTCAGGTATTTCATGGTGTTCTTGACCGCTGTCCAGTGATCCACTCCTGGATTACTTTGGTACCTCCCTGCTAAACTTATAGCAAGGCACACATCAGGTCTGGTACACAGTATTGCATACATGATAGAACCTGTGGATGAGGCATAGGCAATGACTTTCATTTTCTCTCTATCTTCTGCAGTGGTCGGGCATTGAGTCTGACTCAACTTCACACCTTGTAACACATGCAAGAACCCTTTCTTTGACTGATCCATTTTGAACTTCATCAAAACTTTATCAACGTATGTGCTTTGTGAAAGTCCAATTATGCGTCTTGATCTATCTCTATAGATCTTGATGCCCATATATACACAGCTTCACCGAGGTCTTTCATTGAAAAATTCTTATTCAAGTATCCTTTTATGCTATCCAGAAATTCTGTATTATTTCCAATCAACAATATGTCATCCACATATAATATTAGGAATGCTATAGAGCTCCCACTCACTTTCTTGTAAATACATGCTTCTCCAAAAGTCTGTATAAAACCATATGCTTTGATCACACTATCAAAATGTATATTCCAACTCCCAGATGTTTGCACCAGTCCATAAATGGATCGTTGGAGCTTGCACACTTTGTTAGCACCTTTTGGATCGACAAAACCTTCTGGTTGCATCATATACAACTCTTCTTTAAGATATCCATTAAGGAATGCAGTTTTGACATCCATTTGCCAAATTTCATAATCATAGAATGCGGCAATTGCTAACATGATTCGGACAGACTTAAGCATCGCTACGGGTGAGAAGGTCTCATCATAGTCAACTCCTTGAACTTGTCGAAAACCTTTTGCAACAAGTCGAGCTTTGTAGACAGTAACATTACCGTCAGCATCAGTCTTCTTCTTGAAGTTCCATTTATTCTCTATGGCTTGCCGATCATCGGGCAAGTCAACCAAAGTCCACAGTTTGTTGTCATACATGGATCCATCTCAAATTTCATGGCCTCAGGCCATTTTGTGGAATCTCCGCTCATCGTCGCTTCCTCATGGTTCGTAGGTTCGTCATGGTCAAGTAACATGACTTCCAGAACAGGATTACCGTACCACTCTGGCGCGGATCGTACTCTGGTTGACCTATGAGGTTCGGTAGTAACTTGATCTGAAGTTTCATGATCATCATCATTAGCTTCCTCACTAATTGGTGTAGGAATCACTCAAACTGATTTCTGTGATGAACTACTTTCCAATTCGGGAGAAGGTACAATTACCTCATCAAGTTCTACTTTCCTCCCACTCACTTCTTTCGAGAGAAACTCCTTCTCTAGAAAGGATCCATTCTTAGCAACGAATATCTTGCCTTCGGATCTGTGATAGAAGGTGTACCCAACAGTCTCCTTTGGGTATCCTATGAAGACACATTTCTCCGATTTGGGTTCGAGCTTATCAGGTTGAATCTTGTACACATAAGCATCGCAGCCCCAAACTTTAAGAAACGACAGCTTAGGTTTCTTGCCAAACCACAGTTCATATGGTGTCGTCTCAACGGATTTAGATGGTGCCCTATTTAACATGAATGCAGCCGTCTCTAAAGCATAACCCCAAAACGATAGTGGTAAATCGGTAAGAGACATCATAGATCGCACCATATCTAATAAAGTACGGTTACGACGTTCGGATACACCATTACACTGTGGTGTTCCAGGTGGCGTGAGTTGCGAAACTATTCCACATTATTTCAAATGAAGACCAAACTTATAACTCAAATATTCACCTCCATGATCAGATCGTAGAAATTTTATTTTCTTGTTACGATGATTTTCCACTTCACTCTAAAATTCTTTGAACTTTCCAAATGTTTCAGACTTATGTTTCAATAAGTAGATATACCCATATCTGCTCAAATCATCTGTGAAGGTCAGAAAATAATGATACCCGCCGCGAGCCTCAACACTCATCGGACCGCATACATCAGTATGTCTTATTTCCAACAAGTCAGTTGCTCGCTCCATTGTTCCGGAGAACGGAGTCTTAGTCATCTTGCCCATGAGGCATGGTTCGGAAGCATCAAGTGATTCATAATCAAGTGATTCCAAAAGTCCATCAGCATGGAGTTTCTTCATGCGCTTTACACCAATATGACCTAAACGACAGTGCCACAAATAAGTTGCACTATCATTATTAACTTTGCATCTTTTGGCTTCAATATCATGAATATGTGTATCACTACAATCAAGATTCAACAAAAATAGACCACTCATCAAGGGTGCATGACCATAAAAGATATTACTCATATAAATAGAACAACCATTATTCTCTGTTTAAATGAATAACGATCTCACATCAAACAAGATCCAGATATAATGTTCATGCTCAACGCTGGCACCAAATAACAATTATTTAGGTCTAAAACTAATCCCGAAGGTAGATGTAGAGGTAGCGCGCCGACGGCGATCACATCGACTTTGGAACCATTTCCCACGTGCACCGTCACCTCTTCCTTAGCCAATCTTCATTTAATCCGTAGCCCCTGTTTCGAGTTGCAAATATGAGCAACAGAACTAGTATCAAATACCCAGGCACTACTACGAGCATTAGTAAGGTACACATCAATAACATGTATATCAAATATAACTTTCACTTTGCCATCCTTCTTATCCGCCAAATACTTGGGGCAGTTCCGCTTCCAGTGACCAGTCCCTTTGTAGTAGAAGGACTCAGTTTCAAGCTTAGGTCCAGACTTGGGCTTCTTCCCTTGAGCAGCAACTTGATTGCTATTCTTCTTGCAGTTCCCCTTCTTCCCTTTGCCCTTTTCTTGAAACTAGTGGTCTTGTTGACCATCAACAATTGATGTGCCTTCTTGATTTCTACCTCCGCAGCCTTTAGCATTGCGAAGAGCTCGGGAATTGTCTTTTCCATCCATTGCATATTATAGTTCATAACGAAGCCTTTATAGCTTGGTGGCAGTGATTGAAGAACTCTATCAATGACACTATCATCAGGAAGATTAAGTCCCAGCTGAGTCAAGTGGTTATGATACTCAGACATTTTGAGTATATGTTCCCTGACAGAACTCTTCGCCTCCATCTTGCAGCGATAGAACTTGTTGGAGACTTCATATGTCTCAACTCGGGCATTTGCTTGAAATATTAACTTCAACTCCTGACGTTCAAAACGTCTTTGAAGTCCTGATTCTAAGCCGTAAAGCATGGCACACTGAACTATCGAGTAGTCATCAGCTTTGCTCTGTTAGACATTCATAACATCCGCAGTTGCTCCTGCAGCAGGCCTTGCACCTAGCAGTTCTTCCAGGACGTAATTCTTCTGTGCAACAATGAGGATAATCCTCAATTTACGAACCCAGTCCGTGTAGTTGCTACCATCATCTTTCAACTTAGCTTTCTCTAGGAATGCATTAAAATTCAAGGGAACGGTAGCATGGGCCATTGATCTACAACAACATAGACATGCAAAAACTATCAGGTACTAAGTTCATGATATATTAAAGTTCAATTAATCATATTACTTAAGAACTCCCACTTAGATAGACATGCCTCTAGTCATCTAAATGATCACGTGATCCATATCAACTAAACCATGTTCGATCATCACGTGAGATGGAGTAGTTTTCAATGGTGAACATCTCTACGTTGATCATATCTACTATATGATTCACGTTCGACCTTTCGGTCTCAGTGTTCCGAGGCCATATCTGCATATGCTAGGCTCGTCAAGTTTAACCCGAGTATTCTGCACGTGCAAAATTGGCTTGCACCCGTTGTATGTGAACGTAGAGCTTCTCACACCCGATCATCACGTGGTGTCTCGGCACGACGAACTGTAGCAACGTTGCATACTCAGGGAGAACACTTATACCTTGAAATTTAGTGAGGGATTATCTTTTAATGCTACCGCCGTACTAACCAAAATAAGATGCATAAAGGATAAACATCACAAGCAATCAAAATATGTGACATGATATGGCCATCATCATCTTGTGCCTTTGATCTCCATCTCCAAAGCACCGTCATGATCTGCATCGTCACCGGCTTGACAGCTTGATCTCCATCGAAGCGTCGTTGTCATCTCGCTAACTATTGCTTCTACAACTATCACTACCGCTTAGTGATTAAGTAAAGCAATTACATGGCGATTGCATTTCATACAATAAAGCGACAACCATAAGGCTCCTACCAGTTGTCGATAACTTCTACAAGACATGATCATCTCATACAACAATTTATATCTCATCATGTCTTGACCATATCACATCACAACATGCCCTGCAAAAACAAGTTAGACGTCCTCTACTTTGTTGTTGCAAGTTTTACGTGGCTGCTACGGGCTTCTAGCAAGAACCGTTCTTACCTACGCATCAAAACCACAATGATTTTTCGTCAAGTGTGCTGTTTTAACCTTCAACAAGGACCGGCCGTAGTCAAACTCGATTCAACTAAAGTTGGAGAAACAGACACCTGCCAGCCACCTGTGTGAGAAGCACGTCGGTAGAACCAGTCTCATGAACACGGTCATGTAATGTCGGTCCGGGCCGCTTCATCCAACAATACCACCGAATCAAAGTAAGACGTTGGTGGTAAGCAGTATGACTATTATCGCCCACAACTCATTTGTGTTCTACTCGTGCATATCATCTACGCATAGACCTGGCTCGGATGCCACTGTTGGGAATGTAGTAATTCAAAAAAATTCCTAGCATCACGCAAGATCTATCTAGGAGAAGCATAGCAATGAGATGGGAGAGTGTGTCCACGTATCCTCGTAGACTGAAAGTGGAAGCGTTTGTTAACGCAGTTGATGTAGTCAAACGTCTTCATGATCCAACCGATCCAAGTACCGAACGTATGGCACCTCCGTGTTCAGCACACGTTCAGCTTGATGACGTCCCTCGAGCTCTTGATCCAGTAGAGGGTTGAGGGAGAGTTCCGTCAGCACGACGGCGTGGCTACGGTGTTGGTGATGTGATCCGCGCAGGGCTTCGCCTAAGCACTACGACGCTATGACCGGAGGAGTGAACTGCGTAGGGTTGCAGCGCGCACGGCTAAGAGAACTATTGGTGTGTCTTTGGGGTGCCCCCTGCCCACATATATAAAGGGGGGAGGAGAGAGGCTGGCTGCTAGGAGGGGCGCGCCATGGGGGGAGTCCTACTTGGACTCCAAGTCCAAGTAGGATTCGCCCCCACTTTTCCTTTCTCCTCCGGAGGGAATAGGAAGGAGAGGGAGAGGGAAAGGGAAGGGGGATGCCCCACCTCCTCCTTGTCCTATTCGGACTCCCTAGGAGGGGGGCACGCAGCCACCCCCTGCGGGCTTCCCTCTCTCTCCCTTAGGCCAGTGTTGGCCCAACACTTCCCCGGGGGGTTCCGGTAACCCGTCGGTACTCCGGAAAAATACCCGAATCACTCAGAACCATTCCGATGTCCGACTATAACCTTCCAATATATGAATCTTTAGAACTCGAACATTTCGAGACTCCTCGTCATGTCCGTGATCTCATCCGGGACTCCGAACAAACTTCGGTCACCAAAACAAACAACTCATAATACAAATCGTCATCGAACGTTAGCGTGCGGACCCTACGGTTTCAAGAACTATGTAGACATGACCGAGACACATCTCTGGTCAATAACCAATAGTGGAACCTAGATGCTCATATTGGCTCCTACATATTCTACAAAGATCTTTATCGGCCAAACCGCATAACAACATATGTCATTCCCTTTCTCATCGGTATGCTACTTGCCCGAGATTCGATCGTTGATATCATCATACCTAGTTCAATCTCATTACCAGCAAGTATCTTTAATCGTTCCGTAATGCATCATCCCGCAACTAACTCATTAGTCACATTGCTTGCAAGGCTTATAGTGATGTGCATTACCGAGAGGGCCTAGAGATACCTCTCCGATACACGGAGTGACAAATCCTAATCTTGATCTATGCCAACCAAACAAATACCTTCGGAGACACCTGTAGAGCATCTTTATAATCACCCAGTTATGTTGTGACATTTGATAGCACACAAGGTGTTCCTCCGGTATTCGGGAGTTGCATAATCTCATAGTCAGAGGAATATGTATAAGTCATGAAGAAAGCAATAGCAATAAAACTAAACGATCATTATGCTAAGCTAACGGATGGTTCTTGTCCCTCACATCATTCTCTAATGATGTGATCTCGTTGATCAAATGACAACACATGTCTATGGTCAGGAAACTTAACCATCTTTGATTAACGAGCTAGTCAAGTAGAGGCATACTAGGGACACTCTGTTTGTCTAAGTATTCACACATGTACTAAGTTTCCAGTTAATACAATTCTAGCAAGAATAATAAACATTTATCATGATATAAGGAAATATTAATAACAATTTTATTATTGCCTCTAGGGCATATTTCCTCAGGAGGAATACCTTGTGTGCTATCAAACGTCACAGCATAACTCGGTGATCATAAAGATCCTCTATAGGTATCTCCGAAGGTGTATGTTGAGTTGGCATGGATCAAGATTGGGATTTGTCACTCCGTGTATCGGAGTGGTATATCTGGGCCCTCTCGGTAAGACACATCACAAGAAGCTTTCAAGAAAAGTGACGAAGGAGTTAGTTACGAGATGATGTATTATGAAATGAGTAAAGAGACTTTTTGGTAACGAGATTGAACTAGGTATGAAGATACCGACGATCGAATCTCGGGCAAGTAACATACCGACAGACAAAGGGAATTGTGTATGTTGTCATAAGGTTCGACTAATAAAGATCTTTGTAGAATATGTAGGAACCAATATGGGCATCTATGTCCCACTATTGGTTATTGACCGGAGAGGCATCTCTGTCATGTCTACATCATTCTCGAACCCGTAGGGTCCGCACGCTTAACGTTCATTGACGATATAGTACTATATGAGTTATGTTAGTTGATGACCTAATGTTGTTCGGAGTCCCAGATAAGATCATGGACATGATGAGGAGCTCCGGTATGGTCCGAAGGTAAATATTGATATATAGGACGATGCGATTTGGTCACCGCAAAGGTTTGGGCATGTACCGGGTATTCAGCGGGTCACTGCAAGGAGTTCCGGGAGACCTACGGGGATTATATGGGCCTAATGAGTCAAGGGGAGGCACACACTAGCCCACAAGGGGTTGGCACGCCCTCTCCCTGGCCGCCGACCCTAGGGAAGGAAAGGGGGAGGGCTAGCCCCTCCTGCCTTCCCCTCCTCATGCGAGAAAGGAAAGGGGGAACCACCCCACTACAAAAAAATACACTTCCGTGATGATACGTGTTTGTTACAGTAGGTCATGTTTTCTGTCATGCATGTACATCCATGACGATTTTATGACAGAATCAAGATAGTCATACCTGTGCTGTCGTAGAAGTGTTCCATGACATTACCAAGATTATCATCACTGAAGGGTTCACTTCCATGACGATAAATCACGCGTCATAGAAGTGCTTTCGTCAAGGGTGTCCGACACGTGGCATCGACCGTAATGGGTTGCCGCTAAGCTATCGGGTCCGGTTTTGGATCTTATAACCCGTTAACAGCCCGGACCAATGGGGATTTTCCACGTGTAAAATTCTCATTGGCCGGAGGAAACACGTGTTGGCTCACCGTTGGGACAGATGTCATCCACTCATTCGACAGGAGGCGCCTATGATACGTCGACACGTGGCACGGCCCAACAAAGGCCCATTCCGGTGAAAAGGCCGGCCCAGCTAAAGGCCCACCCTGTTGTTTTAGACACTAGTGGGCTAGCCTGTTAACAACCTGCCATGTTTTGCGTCAAATTGAGGCCCATACCAGATCAGGCCCGTTCACAACCTGCCGTGTTTTGGTCCAAATTACGGCTCACATCGGATCAGGCCCGTTAACAGGCCACTGTTCTTTTGGGCCCATTCTAAGACAGGTTTGTATTTCAGCCTGTCAAATGCCCGTTTACCAGTTCGGCCCGATAATAGTTTCAGCCTGTTAGCGGCCCGTGGTCCATCTGGGACATTGTCGGCCCAGTTTAACTTTAGGCCATTTAACGACCCATGCAGAAACTGGGCTATTTCTTGTCCGAAGTAACTTTAGGCCTCTTAACGGCCCATAGTCTTCGTGGATAAATTTCAGCCCAACTAGCCTATCGGCCTGTTAATGGCCCGTGTAACAGTTGGGCCTAATTACAGCCCGCGTTGAATCCGGCCTGCTTACATCCCATCTGATAATGGCCCATGACACTTTTGGGCCTATGGCCCGCGTGGATACCGGCCTGCTTAAAGCCCATAATTTTATTGGGCCAAACAGGCCCGAGATATATTTTGGCATGTTAACTGCTCGTCCTATTTGGGCCAACCATGGGCCTTAGGCAGTTTCGGCCTGTATTGGCCCGTGAATTTTTGGCTCAACGCTAGCCCAATCTAGGTTTTAGCCTGTTAAAAGCCCATGGTATTCTGTGGCCCAGCTGGCCAGAACTTTACTCGGCCTATTAAAGGCGGGAAACTACTATAGGTTTAGACCTTCTAATGGCCCAAGATGAATATAGGCCCACGTTTTGGCCCATATGAGTAACGGGCCGGCCTGAAGACCGACAACACTGAGATCCACTGAACCTTCCGGCCTAAATTACAGCATACCGACCAAGAATAAACCTAGACTATACAACAAAGAAATTACAGCATGTTACATCCCCTCGGCATCAAAGTTCGCCGCCAGTGATAATAAAGGGCAACCAGACAGCAGATTACATTAACTGAGCAGGTTGCCACTAGTGGAACTTAACAGGCGGACAAATAATAGACAGAACGGACAACACTTCAACACAATTCAAGAAAGGTTAGCCCAGCCCAGGAGCTGCAGCGCAAGCAGCTTAGCAACCTGATGAGACTGCGCTTCTTTGGCGCTCATATCCACCAACTTAAGCTGCATAGCATCAATAAACGTCATGTACTTATGGTTAATCTTGCATAGAGATTGGAGTTCCAGTCGGATTTGAGCGGAAGCATGTATTTCTGCTTGAATTTCAGACTGAAGAAGTCGAATAGATTTAGGCGGCGACTTCATCGAGCTTGTGTCACTGAGTAAGTTTGACACTACATCAAGATGTGACTTCGTGGTTGTATCCCTACCCTCAATATGTGTTGCCTTCTCCTCTGGAATATGTGTTAGAGGGACAAACAATGGGTTCGTCTCACTATCATTGTGGCAGTTCTTCCTAGCAGCAGTGTTGTCACCCTGAAAGAGAAACAAGTAGGTAGATAACAGGTTTTGCACGTATAAGCATCAGCGCTGTCAATTCATCTCATTTCTTTGTCAGAAATAAAGAGACACGGTTTAAAATAGCATTAACATAATAGGCATTGTTCATAGTTAAGACGGCAGGAAATGGCATTGTGCAGGAGCGGCCAGCTTCACCAGACCACTGGATTACAGATCAAGAACACAAGCATAGATGTAGTTCTAAACAACGTATAAGCATGAATGGTGAGTGTACTGTCAATTTATACCATTTCAGATTGGTAAATAAAGAGACACGATTTAAATAACATTAATATAATATGGCATTGTTCATAGTTGAGACATAGCAGGATATGACATTGTGCTGTTGTTGGTAGTCTCACCACACCACTGGATTACAGATCAAGAACACAAGCATACACATAGTGCTAAAGAAGATAACTTGCTATGTTTAGTTTAATTTACATGGTACGAATAAGGAACTAGATTGTACAACTAAAGACTGAAATTGAGAAGGACAAACTTATGTTTATGTACTTCTACTTTATAAACTTTGAACAAGCAATTTGATGCAGACGACAAAAATAAACAGCATTTGCACTCATAGCTATCCAAATATACACAACAAAGTTTGAAGGCTCGAGGAGGACAAACTTACATTAGTAGTGAAGACAGGCTCTATAAAGGCCTTGTCCATATTGATGGGGGGGCAATTCAAGAAGTTTACCGCACACTCTTCTTCAAGAGTATTGCCTTTATTCTACATTTTGTTAAGAGTAAATATAGATGTGAAAATATAGGAACAAATGGCGATTATTTAACTTAAGATGCAGAGTACAAATGTAAATACAGCATACAGGCAGAAGGCACTGACAAGAGCAATGCGGAGCTAAACTTCTTCAGTAACATTGGTTTTATTCAATATTTTGGCAAGAGTAAATGTAGATCTGATGTGTAGAAAAATGGAGGACAAGGGAAAATAAGCTGCAAAGTGTACATGAAGAACTAGCTGACAAATATAAGTACAGTGATGAAGGACAACAGATACTTACAAGAACAATGCAGAACTAAATTTCTTCATAGGCATTGGGTTTATTCTACATTAATTTAAGCATTAATATAGATCTGATAATTTGGAGCGAACAGTGGATAAGCAAGCTATAATGCACAATGATGTCACATAATCCACCAGGTATGAATGTAAGGACAGCGATAGGACAATAGGTACTCACAAGAGCAAAGCAGCGACCAGCATAGTTGCGATATCCTAGGTTTTGCGGCGCTGGTTCTATCGCCAATATACGTCGGGTGCTATGTGATTTCTCCGGTAGCACCACCTTTTTCAAGGACTTTGCTTGTACTCCTTCAGGTTCTGCAATCACCCTCTTCCTTTTGGATGTCTGAAACACAAGAACAACATTTGAATGGAAAAACATGGTATGACGACAAATGGAATAGGTGTTGATAATGGATGGGCATGGCATCTTCACATATATCATGAGTAAACTAAGCAGATGGCGGTGCAACGAAGCAAAAGAAATGCAAGACACCTTATGCAAGATATGTGCAACCAATAAAACCTTGCCAAATTAGAACATGCACCTTATTTGGTGAACAGGATAGGCCATCTGCCTTTGACTCCTTGAGCTCAGAATAGTCATTAGGATCATATTCTGAATACGAATCTATAGGTCGGGAGCATGTGGGTTTCATTGCATCCACAATGGACCTCAATCCCTTGATGCCAAGTTTGTTACCCATTGAACTGTTCCGCAATATTCTTCTGATGTGCGCATTCTTATATTCATTGTGATTACGTACAATATCTGTAAAGCATGAAAACACAAGTAGTAGTGAGATTATCTTTGTAATGTAGAGGATATTGTAATATAATAGAGGCTCCCTGTAAACCCTTGTGTGCTATCACTAGATTCTGATGAGAGAGCCCATGTGTGCTGTAATATGGTGAGTAGATTAATATAATCTGGCACAACTACACAAAAAATAGGCTCCTTGTTGGGGGCCCCATATGTAAGGATAGTTGGCAGGTGATAGGTTCATAATATACCGTATAGAAAGTTTATTGCCAAACCATGATGACGAGAGCGCAGAGCCAGTAGGCATATCGTAGTTTAGATAATAGGGGTACACCATAACCACCATAAATAAATCGGGAAAGCGGAACTGGCTGGAAAACACAGGGTTTTGCCGCTACTGATATGCAGCCTATCGATCACCTATAGGCCAGTCTATTCATCTGAAGGCGCATAGCTGTTACTATTAGTTTAGTCTATCAAAGACTACGCGGCTCCCACCATTTTCGGGGTATTATGGCAGACCAACTCGAAGTGTGAAATCATTTAGCCGAACTGGCCCAATAGAGTTGTCGACTGCAGATGTCCCTGCTCCCCTTCCTGACAAGGAACATACTGTGCTTACTAAAGAAGAACAGAAGAGGAACATGTTAAAGAACAGAAGAGGAAGCATATTATTGAGATTCCCCTTCTTTCTATACAATGTTGGTTGCCCACCCATGATGAATTAGAGCGCCCAAAGAAATGCAATTCCATGATATCTCTCTATAAGTGGCCACATGCATTTGCAAACTCAATTGGGAGCATTAGCTAACCAATTAAATGTGTATCTGTTAGCTAATGTCAGTATCATATCACATTCGTCTTTGAAGAACCTTAGGACGAATGATTGGTGTGTTATTTAGCTTTAAAGGGTGAACAGC
The DNA here is from genome assembly GCF_018294505.1 of Triticum aestivum. Lineage (NCBI taxonomy): Eukaryota > Viridiplantae > Streptophyta > Magnoliopsida > Poales > Poaceae > Triticum > Triticum aestivum. The sequence goes on along the minus strand of NC_057814.1, from coordinate 299,103,208 downwards.
TGCTAGTAGGACACAAAGCACCTACGCAGATCGCAGTGTAGATATAATGGGAAAACCCTAAGCATCATGAATGAAATCAGTAAAGTGGAACTTGTCGGAATATATGTGCTAGTATTGCCGGTACGGCTAGAAAGGCTTTGGATACGAGCTCTCTTCAATTGAAGGTGCGGTACTGTTAATATCAGTGTAACTCTGAAAGGCGACACAGCTCCCCGCACTTCCTTGCTAATCTTATAGGATTTAAGTGGGCAGGCCACTACAATTCCTATTCCTATGTGACGAGGACATGTATTGGGGGTAGGGTAACAGGCCTGAAGTAAAGACCCTACCCATGGACACCGTACACTTTGTACTGGGCCCTGGGCCAGATTGCCGTCCAGATGTACCACAACTTGAAAATCACTCGGACGGCAACAACCACTCGGAGCACGGCACTCCACTCGACGAGCTCATTTCAGTCGACGGTGTAACTCACTCGGATATGCGAAGACCAATAGTCAGCATGACGGTTTTGTAGTGGGCATGCATTATGGGATTGATGCTCCCTCTGTGTAACATAAGGGGTGAGGGGGTGACACACTCTATATAAGCCACCCCCACCACTAAACTAGGGGGGGCTCTTTTCTTCCACCTCTCTCTCTTTCTAACAGTTAGTCTCAGGACATAGCTCAGGCATGGAGATCCGCTCTCCCCTCTCTCTAACACACATTGTAATCTCCGGATACGTACTCAGATAAAACAAAGCCTCTCCGGAGCACGAGACGTAGGGTTGTTATCTCCACCGTGAGAGGCCCGAACTCGCTAAAACCACCGTGTCACCCATTTGCAACTCGATAGATCATGCTCCTTTATCCTACCCCTCTCTTATTGTCGGAATTGTTCCCATGACAGTTGGTGCCCATCGTGGGGCATGGCATCTATCGAACCATGGTGCAAATGGTTTTTTGTTCAATCTTCAACAGCGGATCAACTACCATCGCCAAAGAAATTGGCCTCTAGAGCTCTGGCTATCGCGCCATTCATACAAACAAACAAAAGGATCAGGGAAGTATCCATTCGATCTTGTCTTTTTACAATACACTATCTAACAATGAGTTTATCTTTTCCTCCTGTAGGATCGGACACGCCCATGCATAATCGATCATGAAGCAGAGGAGAAGAGAAAAGGACGGGTCGTTCCCCATCTTTCTTGCCTTCTCATAAGATCATCATCAATGGCAACCGCCATAAACGGCCACCGGCGCGGTCCGCCACGTCGTCTTTGGCCTCGTCTACGACGCCGTCGGCGAGCTCGTACAAGCAGCCACCGACGTGGTCCATCCCGTCGTCTCCGGCCTCGTCTACGACGCCGTCGACGAGCACGTACAAGCAGCCACCGGCGCGGTCCGTCCAGTCGTCTTTGGCCTCGTCTACGCCGTCGGCGAGCTCGTACAAGCAGCCACCGACGCGGTCCGTCCCGTCGTCTCCGGCCTCGTCTACGACGCCGTCGACGAGCTCGTACAAGCAGCCACCGGTGCGGTCCGTCCAGTCGTCTTCGGCCTCGTCTACGCCATCGGCCAGCTCGTACAAACGCCCTCCGGCGCTGTCCGCCGCACCGTCTCCGGCCTCGTCTATGATGCAGTCGGAGAGCTCGTACAAATGCCCTCTGGCGTGGTCCGCCGCATCGTCTTCCGCGTCGTGTACGTCGCCATCGGCGAGCTCGTACAAACGCCCTCCGGCACGGTCCGTCGCGTCGTCTACAACATCCCCACGCACGGCCACCTCCTCTCGCCGGCGTGAATCGCTCGGCGGCTGGACTTGCGTTTGTCACGCATGCATGCAAGTTCCTCTGCTCGCATATCCCATTTGCATGCACGTTGAGAACCGAAGGAGAAGAAAGGAATTTGCTTTGATTGCCAAATCAATGTCAGTTAGTGCATGGCCAAGAGAAGGAAGAACGGAGGGAGAAGAAAGGAAATTGCTTTGATTGCCAAATCAATGTTAATTAGTGCGTGGTCAAGAGAAGGAAACTGCCATTACATCAATTTGGCAAGAGTTATAACATGCGGACGTGGGCAACTCCATCAATGCCCCGTAAAGTGTTCTTCGTGGCCCTGACCGGCGTTCCGTCTCCTCTAGTGGCGAGACACAGCAACCGACAGAGCGGGTCTCCTCCGCCCAGTCGACTGATCGACGGTGGCCTCCGCGCTGCGAAGACGCGTCCGACGGAGAGAACCCAGGTTCACTCGGACACACATGCTCACTCGGACAAATCAGGAGGATGGCCGCATCTTCCCCTTCACATCGACCAGGCGAGCGAGTCGGCCCCAACATCTTCTTCACCAGAAAGCACAAGCAACACACAGCCAGCCCAGCTGGTCCTCCCATCGTGCCCCACCGCCGACGCCAGCACCAAGTAAACCACCGTTCATCTCCTCCCCTGGGCATCAGCCGCCCGACAGCAGCACCCGCGGCGAAGGACACAGGCTCGACGCGGCTCGAGGCCAGAGGTTGGCCACGCCCCACCGCATGCAGCAGCTCCTTCCTCCGACGTTGGTGGCTCAGCGGCCGACTCCGCGAGGGAGACGCGTGTCCAGCGCGGCGCGAGCAGCCGAGTGGCACGCGGCGACGCAGCAGACTCTGCGAGGGAGATGCGTGTCCAGCGCGGCACGATCGGCCGAGTGGCACACGGCGACGCAGCGCGGACGCCTCTACGTCGACAAGACCCGACGCCCGGCAGCAACTCCTTCCGGCACCTACGCGAATACCTCCGGCATCAACTACTCGGCAACAACGTCCACCGAAACGGCCTCGCAGAGTCGGCGCGACGCAGTAGGTCGCACCCTCGCGCACGGCCATCTTCCCTGTGTCCGCCGCCCTGCGGCAGACTCCACGGTGGAGGCACTCGACGACGCGGCGCGGGTACCAAGCAACTCCTGTCCCCAGCGCCGAGTGGTTCTGCGCTCCTTCCTCAGCGCCCAACGGAGATGAAGTCAAAGGAAACGTGGTCCACAACCACTCGGGAGAAACGATTGAGGGTATTACCAAGACACCAAGACAGATCATTCACTCTGCCTTTCACTCGGACGGATTTACTCGGACGGATGGAACCCGTCACTCGGATAGCTAAAACGTCCAGACATTCGCCTATCGCACACCGTCAGTCTGCTGGATATGTCTCCACCACTCCGCTGCCCCGTGCATCGCCGTCTAGCTGAGCACATCTTCATCAACTTACCCACTCAGATGTCTCGCGCGTCGTCTTTTGGTTGGTCACCTCATCACGACTCAGCCGCCCCGCACGTTGCCGCTCAGTTGATCACCTCATCACCACTCGGCCGTCCCGCACGTTGCCATCGGTTGGTCACCTCATAACCACTCGGACACCCCGTGTCGACATCGGTTGGTCACCTCACGACCACTCGGCCGCCCCGCGCGTCGCCATCGGTTGTTCACCTCATCACCACTCGGCGCCCCGCGCGTCGCTATCGGTTGGTCACCTCATCACCACTCAGCCGCCCCGCGCGTCGCCGTCGGTTGGTCACCTCATCACCACTCGGCTGCCCCGCGTCGCCATCGGTTGGTCACCTCATCACCACTCGGCCGCCCCACGCGTCGCCATCGGTTGGTCACCTCATCACCACTCAGCCGCCCCCGGCGTCGTCATCGGTTGGTCACCTCATAACCACTCGGCCGCCCCACGCGTCGCCACTCGGTTGGTCACATCATCACCACTCGGCCGCCCCGCGCGTCGCCACTCGGTTGGTCACCTCATCACTACTCGGCCGCCCCCGCGCGTCTCCATCGGCTGAACACATCTTCACCACTTGGCCACTCGCGCATCTTCAGACAGCCAAGTTATTCTACATGCACTACATTCTATTATTTCTGCGTTCCTGAGTATCCCGTAATTCACAAATCATGTTCACTCAGAAGCTACGCCACCGAGTGTGCCTCTACGCTCGGTTGCTTATTTTCACATACTTGCTTAGTACTGGTTATTTGACCCCCGAGTCCAACTTCCATTTTAACGCATACGTCATTCACAAACACCATGTGTTCTTCATTTCGAGTTTGCATTAGTCCTCGGGGGCTGCAACTCAGTCGGAACACTACACTACCTTTTATTTGAGTCCGGTGCTCTAACACATCAAGTTCGATCCTTCACTTTCTCAAGGTCAATCGGATCCTTCACTCTTTTAGACTCTTGCTGGTTCTGAACCAGCAAGCCCCTTGCACTCCCAGCGGGTGTCTATGGGTGTTACTCACACAAATTATTTCAGCACACATCAAATTTCCTCAAGAAATTAATACGTTGGCTTGTGCTATTTTTCTTACACAAGTTACGCGATCACTCGACGGACCTATGTGCCAACTTCATCGCCACTCGGACTCGGTCACCGTACTGATCCTAGCGCACCACAACACCGACCTTGTCGCTCTGTTGACTTCAAACACATCCGGCCGACCCCTCTGTGGGATCCTCTTCATCGTATCAATGATACAGACCTCGTCAGGCATGAGACAGATAAGTCACTTTTGTAGTCAAACTACACACTTCACTCCTTTGCGAATTTGCCTCTTTCGAGCATCACTCGGAAGCTTCTCCTCATCTTTACCCGAGTCTGACTCGATGAATTGCAAATCATCCATTCAAAACTATATTTCTCGTATTCCGACATGTCCGTTGTCGAAGCCTGTTTTACGCTCGGGGGCTACGCCGCACTCGGGGGCTGCATCTCATTTGGAATGACACTCTTTTGAGTAGTCGAGTACTTCATCACCAGTCGGATCCTTCACTTCAACAAGTGCATTCGATCCGCCACTTTGATAAGTTTTATAATCACCCAGACGCTCTGCACGTCATCTTCATTCCTACTCAGACTCAGTTGTCACGCCGGTCTTGTTGTGTCGCAACCACACTACACCGACCTGGTCGCTACATTCGCTTCGAAAGCATCTGGCTAACTCCTTCGAAGACCATTTCAGCCACTTGCCTGGACACGCAATCTTTCACTCGGCTGCCCCGCGCGTCGTCACTTGGCCACGCCGCGCGTCATCACTCGACCACTCCGCGCGTCACCACTTGGTTGTACGCGTAGTCCTTCACTCGGCCACCTCGCGCATCCTCACTCGGCTATCCCGCACGTCGCCACTCGGTTGTGCACGTCTTCACCACTTGGCTGCTCCGCGCGTCGCCTCTCGGTTGTGCATGCCTTCACCACATGGCCGCCCCACGCATCACCACTTGACTGGACACGTAGTCTTTCACTCGGCCACCTCGCGCATCCTCACTCGGCCGCCCCGCGCGTCGCCACTCGGATGTGCACGTCTTTACCACTCGACCGCCCCGCGCGTCGTCTCTCGGTTGTACACATCATCGCCTCTCGGCCACCTCGCGCGTCACCATCATTTGGACATGTCTTACCTCTACACCCCCAGCACAGGAACGACTAAGTTACTCATATGATGAAACCTCATATCACACTCTGTAGCAAGCTTACCTCTTTCGAGCATCACTCGGGGGCTAGGCACAGCCGTTGCCCATGCTGCCTCAGGAGTTATGCCCATTCGATCAACCCATTGATCACATCAGGAATATCTTTCTGACCATACATGCTCGTTCCGCCGAAAATCTATAAGGGTAGTACAGTCCACTCAGACATTCGCCCAAATCATTTCTTGAAGTCATCTTCAGGACTGCAAAAGGGTGAAAACGGCGCTCCTCTACGGATACACTTGGCCCTTATCCTAGGCTCCAAGGCGTCAGTTTCACAAACTTGGACTCAGAGGTGGCATGTGCTGGTATTCCCCTGGGATAATGAGCGGCCTCTCTCCGGAGAGTCAGCCCACACACTAGCCTCGTCACTAGGGTTTCATGGCACGTCCATGTCAGACCACTAGTCTATCACCTCCGAGAGACATACAAGTGCCACCAAGTTTTTCCTTGCAGTCAACATACCCCGATCAGTCGGGAAGCACATCCACTCGGACAAGTACCCCTTTCATGCAAAAGGGTGAAAACGAAGCTCCTCTACGGATATAATGTATCCTTATGAATACCACTTTCACGCAAAATCTAACGGTAAATATAAGAAGTACTACTGGAATGGTTACTCCCTGGAGTGTCCGGCTTTTTTCTACAGTCGGCAGGTTCAAAGCCGAATTCATTCACCGTGCTGAGAGCACGAAGATTCACCTACTTGAACGAGTTCCAGGCTGAATTTATTTACCATGCCGAGTGCACGAAGATCAGTCCGACTGACTCAGCTCCAGGCTGAGCTTATTTACCATGTCAAGTGCCTGAAGATGCATCTGATTGACTCAATTTCAGACTAAAAAGATATTTACCGTGTCGACTGCTTGGAGGTTTACCAGGAGACCTAAACCCTCTGCCAGGCTCATCTAGTCCGACAGAGGCTCGTGGACTACACCCAGTGGGTGCACTCAGCGTGCCCCCACTGGAAGAGAACTCGGAAAGAAACATTTTGCTCGATGCAAAACCAGCTCCAGAATTACTCGACCTCCGAGTCAGAGAAGAACAAGTTCGATCAGTACCAGCTAAGAAGAGTTTTAGTTCTCTCAGACCCCTGCCGACTGCCCGCAGTCGACGGCGGTCTCGGGGACTACACCCAGTGGGTCCACTCAGCGTGCCCCCACTGGAGTAATCTCCACTCGGTACGGCCTGACCAGTCCGAGTGATGAACAAAAACAAAAAAGACAGGCTCTAAGACTCCCGCCAACTGTTGGTATCCACTCGGAACGGTCCGCCCGGTCCAAGTGACGGCCAAACAACAACAAAAAAGACAGGCTCTAAGACTGCCCGCAGTCGACGGCAGTCTCGGGGACTACACCAAGTGGGTGCACTCAGCGTGCCCCCACTGGAATGGTATCCACTCGGAACGGTCCGCCCGGTCCGAGTGACAGCCAAACAACAAAAAAAAGACACGTTCCAGGGGTGAAGAAATTCCGAGTAATCAGTTACTCAATGCAGGACCAGCTCCAAATCACTCCAAAAAAATTGCTATAAGGTGAGTTTAACACTCCTCCGCGGACCCGTTTGAGCTCACTTCACTCGGATACCATGCAATCCGGAATCCGTCAAGGCAACACGCGGAGACAAGACCGCCGGGTGACCAGAGTGAGTTCATAAGTGCCTCTGTAGCACTTGACTCATCTGGGAATTCACCTCGACTCGAGCCGCTCAACCTCGACCGATTCGGGGGCTAATGACGAGGACATGTATTGGGGGTAGGGTAACAGGCCTGACCTAAAGACCCTACCCATGGACACCGTACACTTTGTACTGGGCCCCTGGGCCAGATCGCCGTCCAGATGTACCACAACTTGAAAATCACTCGGACGGCAACAACCACTCGGAGCACGGCACTCCACTCAACGAGCTCATTCCACTCGACGATGTAACTCACTCGGATATGCGAAGACCAATAGTCAGCATGACAGTTTTGTAGTGCGCAGGCATTATGGCATTGATGCTCCACCGTGTAACATAAGGGGTGAGGAGGTGGCACACTCTATATAAGCCACCCCCCACCACTAGACTAGGGGGGCTCTTTTCTTCCACCTCTCTCTCTTTCTAACAATTAGTCTCAGGACATAGCTCAGGCATGGAGATCCGCTCTCCCCTCTCTCTCTCTCAAACACACATTGTAATCTCCGCAAACGTACTCAGATAAAACAAAGCCTCTCCGGAGCACGAGACGTAGGGTTATTATCTCCACCGTGAGAGGTCCGAACTCGCTAAAACCACCGTGTCACCCATTTGCATCTTGCTAGATCATGCTCCTTTATCCTACCCCTCTCTTATTGTCGGAATCGTTCCCACGACACTATGTTTACAAAACCCTACGAATCAAAGAGGCCCGAAGAGTTCAAAGTGTCCATCACAACCGACCGTATAGACCTCTACACTGCAAATGTCCCTGCTCATCTTCACTACAAGGAACTGTACTACTATCATACTCCCTCCGTTCCAAAATATAAGTCTTTGTAGAGATTTCCACTATGGATCACATACAAATGTATACGGATACATTTTAGAGTGTAGATTCACTCATTTTGCTCCATTGTAGTCCATGGTGGAATCTATACAAAGACTTGTATTTAGGAACAGAGAGAGTACTTATTAAAGAAAACGGAATAGGAACATGCTAAAGAAGAGCAAGCAGATTTTGGATAATAAAATGTTTGTTGCGTAGTGCCCACACATGATGAACCAGAGCGCATTAAGAATGCAACTCCCTGCTGTCTCTCTATATGTGGTGCACATGCTTTTCGAAAGTAAAGTAGGAACATTAGCTGACCAATTAAACGTTATCTGTTTTAGTAATATCAACATCATATCAGATTCATATTTGAGCAACAAGTTTGGAATTATGAGTGGCACGTTGTTTAGCTTGATGGATTCAGGAGCAGTGTTAAGTAGCTATGATGATGGTACTGAATATAAAGGCATGTCTTCATGCAAGTCGCGTGACTTTTGTCATTTGGTCCAGTCAACCATTTCAGGCGGTTGGATGAAGATCCTACGTCTCCTAACCCTTCTTCTTCCTCGTCTCTAATTCTTCCCATACAGAACACCGCACAGGCCGCCGGCCGAACCACCGGCCCCGACCCCCCGCCCTCCCCTGAACCACCCCCACCCCCACCCCCCCACCCGCATCGAGTTTTCCTTGTTCGGTGAGGCCCCACCATCGCCCCCCACAACCATCATCCCCACCCGAGCCCCTTCCTTCTCACCGGCGAGCTCTCAAAAATCGACTGACCCAATTTTGAAATTTAGTCTACTATCATTTAACTAGTGTGGAATATAAAAGGGGAAAACCATAAGCATTGCGAGTATAGTGTTGAGCGTGGCATGGCGGATTTGAAGGTGCAAACCGGACAAAGGCAACTTCGCAACCAATGTTTCCTTTCAACAAACAAGTAAGCGATGGACAAGAAATTAGAGTAAAGCAGTGGCGATCTATTTTCTTGCTGCGATAAATAAGCTGAGCAGATATGAAAGAGTACCGCCTCTGGTGCGGCGCCGTGTATGCATCTGCTGAGAATTTGACGGTGCTGCGGTAGCGATGGCTGTTGGCGGCGTGGAAGCAGATCTAGGAGGGGAGACGGTGGCGGCGGGGCACGATGGACGAGACGGTCGTAGGAGCGGCGCTGGCAAGGTGGACGACGGCGGGGATGAAGCGAGAGGACGGGATGCAAGGATCCCGGTCCGAAGCTGTGGATGAGAGAGGTCAATATCTTGTAATGGACGACGGCATCAGGGTATCAGCTCCGGCATGGTGGAGGAGGACGGTGGTGGATGGGGTGGCGGACAGAGGATGCTGGGGTGGAGAGGATGTTTTGGCACCCACGGAGTACGAATGGGGAAATGGAGGGAGAGAGGAAGGGGGGAACCATGTCTTCAGGGCGCGCTTGTCTGAAATGCGAGGAAATTTACAAACTTAGCCCCCGTTTAAAATTTCCTATATCACAGCAATATTAGTCGGTTGGGGATAGGACGGTAATCTTGCATACATCGAATATTGGCCGACGAGAGTTTGTTTTGGCGCCCACCGTGTATGAATCGGGGAGGGAGTCGATTTCGGCCGAGGAGACACTATGTTTTGGCGCCCACCGTGTATGAATCCGGGTGAGAGACAGTTATGTCACGTTTGAGTGAAATTACAAACCTACCCCTATCGGAACCTATAGAAATCGAGCGATAGGCTTTGCGTGTCAAGGATAGGCAGTAATTTCCATCTCGCAGATTTTGGTTTCGGGCGGTCACTATTGCTTTCCCCACTTCGTTCAAATTTTTGCAGAGCAAGAGTGCACGTTTACCGTGCCAACTCAATTCGAATCCAATTTGTATTCTATTTTTGTTCGGGCAGGATCCATTTTCGATTGGAATATAAATTCTATATACATCATTTTTTATATATACTTTCAAAAGCACAACACCCTTTATACATAAATATGGTTTACAAATGGCATGATCTCAGATTCATAAGGCTGTATCCATCTTAATTTGGATTTTCAAATATTTGAAACCACTTTATGTTGAAATCCAATGTATGCATTCGTCGCTAACTGTCTCCAATTAATTTGTGTTTCATGCGGGTTTATTTTTACTTCTCAAACATGTATAATGTGTTTCACACACGCAACATATAGTGTAATCCCGTTTAGACATTAATTGCATATAAACCATGCATTGTCTCTAATTAAAGAATCTATGGATCACTAATATTGATAAACTATATAACATTACACGTGTCCCCAAATTCAAATGAATATGCATGTTTGATACACCAATTTGCGTTATGATATTATCGATGTCGTGATCTCTAGTTTAAATATTTGAATCCCCTTTAATCCAGATATTCGTCTCATATAGCTATCACTCATGCTTATATAGGAGTATCTCTCTAGACCTATACGCGTTCATCGTCTCTCGGGTATCTCTCGTGCTACCTGTATGTCGACAATGATCTTTTATCTTCGTAACACACTGACGGTACTCTCTCCCTCGACCTTCATCACTCTATCTCTCTCTAAGTATATCTCGCTCCCTGCTATGTGTCTCTAACTATGATTCTCCATGTGAAATCTCTTTCTCTCACACAAACACAAACTTCGTCTCCCGGGGTCTCATTTCTCTCTACTATTCCCCTGTGTGCCACTCGCACACCCCCTCTCACACAGAGATGTCTTTCGCTCCTTAGGTATGAGAAGCTACGACTCTTCCTCTTAAATATCTCTTTCTCACACACAAACACAAACTCTGTCTCCCAGGGTCTCATATCTCTCCACCATTCTCTTGTATGTCGCTCACACACACTCTCTCTCCCTAGAGATATCTTGCGTTCCCTCATATGTCTCTCTAGCTATCACTCTCGTTGTGAAATATCTTTCTCTCTCGCAGACACAAAACTCCGTCTCTCGGGATCTCATTTCTCTCTGATATTTGTTTGTATGTGACTCACATGCACCCTCTCTCTATCTCTCTCACACCCACACACATAACTCAGCCTTCTGATCCACTCGACTCCTATCTCTAACACACACTAGCTAGCATCTTTATCTTTCTATTTATCTGTTTCTCCATCAACCTTCTTTCTCGCCCTCACTCTTGCTTCCTATCACGCACACTATATATGTTTCTCTCTACATGCAGTCATGTGCCCTCTTTTTATCTTTCTCTCACACACACATAACTTCACCCTCTGAACCACCCGGCGGTCATCTCCAACACTCAAACTAGCCGATGTCCCTCTAGCTAGCATCTCTATCTCTGTATCTATCTGTAGTTTCTCCGTCAACATTTATTTCTCGCACGCACTCTTGCTTCCTATCACGCACACTATATATGTCTCTCCATACATGCATCTATAGGTTGATCTCTTTTGCACAATCGTTGTGTCTCGCTCCCTCTGCTCGCCATAGATGCATGCTCCAGCCCACGCCACTATCTCTTAAAGACAAAAACACATGCTCAATTATCGGGCCTTCTTTCGTGCACTATCACATGCATGCATATTGTCATACCGATCCGTCTCTCCCATGTCGTTGACCTTATGACTTATGTCTTCTTTCTTTTATCTCGATCATGCGCGCGCACACACACACACATCCCACGTATACATGTATACCTCTCGCACATGCACATTCAAGGTCTACTATGTCTCCATACGTAGTTAATTACCCTCAGCCCTAACGCCGCATCGAATCATTCTCTTCTTGTGTGCACATAACTTCCGCCTGGATGGGTAAAACACACACTCACACTTAAAAATATCCTTCTAGCTACCCCCCTCTCTCACTCTTCCCCTATATCCCCGAAACCAATAAGACCATCCCTTCATTTAATTCCCGCCTACATGCACCATCGATATATAGTAGTCTTCCTTGGTGTCTCTCGAACAAACACGTTCTCTCGATGTCGACTCCTCTCACGGGCACACGCGTTCTCTTCCCTCTCTACAGGACTTTTCTCTCTCGCACCCCCTCGTTGGTGGCCTCTGCCATACACATCACCCTCTCTACGATGAAGCCATGCCCACTTAAATTACATTCGCCACCGAGGACTCCGCGTCACACACACACACACACACATCCACCCACCAACCCCCCCCCTCCCCCACACACACACTAAGACTCCATCTCACACACACGCTCTAGGCGGAGCATTTGTTCCTACCACCCTTCGTCCAACCTTACTCGTATGATAAACAATCACCTTAATTTACTTGTATAACATGGACAAAGTCCACTTCACTTTAGTAGTTAGCAAACTTATCATCTCTACTCTTATAAAAAACTGAGTTGGTGATGATGGTGTGCCTGCCATCTTGTAATATAGACCGTCCGATCTATATCTGACAGATAGAAAGAAAACTATGACAATTTACAAAAGATAACCGCACCTCTCTCCACATTTACAAATAAGGCCTTGCCTCATTCATCCTTATCTCCCACAACCTCATTGCTGAGCAATTAAAAAAGGAAGTCTCTGGAACAATCTAGCATGGTGGCCGCTGCCGCCTGCCGGCGCCGTCCATCCCCATGCCTCCGCCTAGTTCGACCACCAGTCACCACCACGCTCCACTCCTCCTCACCTTATCTCTCATCTTTCATTTTTTTGATGAAATTCTCAAGATACCATTTTTCCGATAAAATTCTCGAGATATCATTAGTTTTTACACATGGGATTACTCCTGTATGGGTCAATCACAACAGGTGTTTTGTAAAAAACTGCATCTTGATGTTCCGTGCAATGCATGGGCACCTTGCTAGTAATTATATAACGCAAATCATGAGCAGGAAGTGACATTTTTTTACACAACCACGTTAACATGGCCACGTAAATCACTAGCTAAAGTGTAATACCATTATACTTATATCCTGATGCAAAAGGTTGAGTACATGTCCGAAGAGTAGAGTCACACACACGCACTCTGTCTCTCAGAATCTCTCACACACACACACCAGTTACGTGACGCCCCCTTAAGCAGACACGTATGTTACAGTTTGTGCACCCGCGGGTACACGTGATGGTGCACATTTAATTAAGCCGGACGGCGAACCCAAACAGTAGCTGCATTCATTCCCCTCCCTCCGCCTCTTCTCTGGTCGCCGTTGCCCGGTAGCCATGGCCCGGCCAAAGGTAATGACATATGCCATACTCCCGCCGGAGCTACGCTTTAATCTGGAAATTTTAGTGGTCATGCATCCATCTTTTTGTGCTAGCACTCCTATATAAGGGTTGACCGGTCACTTCCCGCGGACGTGCGCGGGTGGTGGAAGAGGAAGCAGAAGGGAAGCTGGCTGTGGAGTAACATTTTTTACCACAATTTCTTAGGAAACTGAGTGCAATAATTGAGTAGTTTTGCAAACTACCAGTACTACACCTGAAACGGTTCAAAACCAATACCACCACCACGCCCGCGTCTGACCGCCCTGGCCGACCCAACCCCCCTTCCTTGCCGGTGTGCGCTTCCCGCATGAAACGGTCAGCGTTGCCCAGGAGCGTCAGTGCCGCATTAATGCCCAGCCAGAGCGGAGGCGACCTCTCACTGCCGCCGGCTTTGAAGCAGCGCGACGACCGAGAGAGCGCCGCTTCCCGGTGCACGCGACTGCTCTGCATCGAGGCTGGCCATAGTTTGGATTATTCTCCATCGTGGCGAGCCACACTAACTGCGATGATATGGACTCCCGTTGCCCACATTTATTGATCGTTCCATCTATGAAGAACACGTGGGACTAGAACTACGAGACGGACATGTACCCAGGAGTGGACGTACGAACCTGAGTAATGAAGCTTAGTAAGTGAAGTAGAAAGGCACAAATAGTATGAACATGCGTGGCATATAGGCATTTGTCTCTTACTACCACTAATTGTTGTACGTGCAATGCACGGTGATGTTATGGAGTACGTGCCTAAGTACTCTACTACTACTATATTAATTGGAGTAACATATTAGGTTTTATATTTGTTTACGTGTATGCCCCGAGACCTTCCAACTAGACGTGTCTTTCTCTCCGGGTCGCACCGTTCATATCACTAGTACTACTACGTGTGGTCTGTGACCCAGAAGTGGAAGAAGTGGAGACGCTCTACCACGCTGTTCATGTCCAAGTCCTTTCGCTAACATGTGGGACATCCAGCACGTGCCGTGTTTGGCACTCCTTCGTCGTAAGAGTTGAAACGCTAGAATTCATCAGAAATAAAAAATAATATAAATCAGTAGTGATACTATAACACGACGTTTCCTTGCTTCTTGATATCAGAAAGAATACTTCCGTTCGCGGACATGTGGGACGTCGACCATCCTGGTCCACTTGCCATGCACGCAGAACTCCAAGGGAGAGTCACGCCGGTCGTCGTGCCATAGTAATAATGACTAATGAACTATCAAATCACAGGCCCAACCTTTCCCACTGTGAAGTTTCTCGGACAAAGGAACCATCATGAGTTCGTTGAATTCCGCTTCTTGAAGAAAACTACTGTACCAGCAGTACTGCTAGCTACACTAGTTACTCCATCAGAGGCCTCCTTTTGTTCATAGGATAGGAATTTTATAGGAATATGAAAATCATAGGAAGTGAAATGACATGCATCTCAATTCCTATAGAGAAAGAGATGCCATTTGATGCATAGGAATGGAATTTTTCCATTGAGTCTAGGCTAATGTACTGGTAATTTGCTCTAAAAACTACAGTAGTAACTATAGTACTGGTACATGCTCATAATTAATTAAACAAACGTACGGGCGACACAAACACACACACTAACTACTAGTATTACTACTTCTCACATGCTGGCAGACGCCGTCGTTCTCCTTCCCGGCTTTGTCGGCGACACCCCACCGTGCTTGGACCTCCGCTGACCTCTCCGTAGCAGCGTGTGCGTCCTCTTCTTTCTTGCGGTGGCGGGCCTCTATTTTCTTCAGTGCTTTCTGACTTTTCCGCTCCCTCTGTGTGGCTTTGGCCGCCTCTTGCTCTACCGCCCATTCGGCCTTGGCAGCTTCAAATTCCGCCCACGTAGGTGTGAGGTCGCGAGCGGCGATGAACTCGGCACGGTGGGATGCCATCGCTTCCCTACCATTTTGTGTGCGGTCGTGGGCGGCGAGGAACTCGGCGCAGCGGGATGCCATCACTTCCTTACCGGTTAGTGTGCGGCGCGGTGGCATGAACGACGCTTCGTGAGAGCTCTATGGTGGAGTGGCCGGACAACCGTATAGTGCATTGGTTTGTCAAGAGCTCAAGGATAGAAGACGAAGGAAATTTGGATTCCCCTTCAATCCTGGTCATTTATTACCGAGTAAAATGCATTGGCGGTCATCGAACTTGTCTTGATAGCTCACTTTGATCATTGTATACGAGACATGGTGATTATACGGTCACTGGCTCAACGTATAGCTTCGTATTTGTCTGGTTGACCAGTCAAACAGTCCGAATGCGCCTCATCAGCTCGTGTTCTTTATCTATCTATCTATGCGGGCCTACCTGTCAGTGGAGAAAGAAATAAAAGCCAAAATTATGCGTATGTGAGGAATCAAACCACGGACTCGTCGCTGCAACGCACACTCGTCAGCCAAATGAAAATGAAATACTTTGCGTTAAATGCACAAACCGATTTTTTTATTATACGTGATGCACACATTAGCGCACACCATCCATAGAGGCAAATAGCATGTACGCGTGCAGACACTCACGCTGACGCAGTCAAACCATGCTAATGCATGCACGTCGCCCTCTCAATCAAAGTCCTACTCATGGCGCAATGCAAACAGCGAGCCCGTCACCTGCGCGCCCCGGCGGTGCCTGACATTACTGTTTAGACGTTTGCTGGAGGCCTTCGCGAACACCGAGCATGTATTCACCTGGCTCAACACCAACGGTCATACTCGTGACTTGGTGCCTTGGTCATGTATATCATCCATCACAACGACAATCCATAAAACAACCTAGCTAGAGAGGGTACTATGGTACCTATATATGTATCATGAGCGACCGATCATAGTGCCACTGCACATGAGTGTGTGTCTGATCGATTCGTCCATTATTCATAAGTTATGCATGGTTGTGTGGTGTCTAATGGTGGTCGTCAAAGGCTAGCTGGAGACAAGAGCGGTTGCATGGACGCCTGGTTGTCAACACGTGCCGCATACGCTTCAAAGGCTCGTCATCCATGAGTTCACATTTTACCACCACGCCAGCGTCTGACCGCACTGGCCTACCGAAACCCATTCCATTGCTAGCGCGCGCTTCCCTCCTGAAACGGTCACCGTCTCTCCAAAACGTCAATGCCGCATTCACGGGACTTAACTACAGGTGCAGTTGGTGTGTCACTGACATGCGGCCCAGATGCCTGTTGGGCCCACATGTCAGTGACCCAACTGCACCTGCAGTTAAGTCACTGAAGCAGCGTCCGCATTCACGCCCGACGCGACCTCTCACCGGTGCCGGCATTGCAGCAGCGCGACAGCCGAGAGAGTGCCACCCGCACGGCATCCCGGTGCAAGCGACTGCTCCGCGTTAACGACACCACGGCCATCCTTCCGTCCTGCTGCCCACATTAATGACACGCGGCTGTCGATGAAGCTACTCCAGCGCCAGCTGTCCATCCGTCTACCACGGCTCATTGCCATTCGCCTGCTATACTAACTTGAGCCCCACCTCCCAGCCATAGCCAAAGACCCACACTCATTCTCCTCCGATCCCTTCCTTCTGTCGGCACCACTCCAACCATGGCCTCCTGGCGCTCCAAAGCTCTCTTGCACGTACTGTCGTAGGAGCAGATGAAGGACATCGGCGGCTCCATTCCGGGCGTGCTCCAAACCTCTCTTGGACGTACTGTCGCAAGAGCAGGCGAAGGAGATCGCCGGCTCCCCCCCAGCCGCCCTCCGCCGCCACGACCACGAAGCCGTCACGCGTGCGCGGGCGCAGCCGGCAGCGCGGAAGAATCGTACACAGTAGGTCGCCGCCGCTCTGGTCCCAGGAAGCCCACCGCTCCTCCACTCAGTCGACGCCAAGCTTGGTGGGATAAACAACGGCGGCCGATTAGCCGCTTGACGGTGACGTGGAGGCGGAAATCTTCAGAACCTTGTGCTCCGGAGGAGGAGGTTATCGAGACGGATGAGGAGGAGGCAAAGGCTCGCTTTCTCGGGGTTCATGGCCGGACATGGTGGTCGGGAGCCGGCGATCGTTTAGATTAGGTTTACAGTAGGTTTTAGTATGGTTGTGCGAAATATGTAATGAATTTCATCCAGTTTATAGGAAAAGTTTTCGAAATGTAATGAATTTCATCCGGTTAATTTGAAAGTTGATTTGTTTGCACGAATTTCGTCCGGTTAGTTCATATAGTTGTCGAAAGGTATGCGGGCAGCATTGGATGGCATCCTCTGGCATCAGTGTCCTCGGACAGATGCCGGTGTAAATTTGTGGGCCAGCACTGGAGATGCCCTAACTATCATGCTATAATCGCTAACAGTGCTCCATTATTTCGAAGGGAACAGTTATCCCTCGATCAAAATCAGATCTGTCGTGTTTCTCACTCCTCTCATGTAAGAGTGTAGACTCTTGCTTACATAAAAATGGAGCAAGTGGACGGCACTGTAGCATGTCCTATCACTCAAACTAGCCCGCCTAACACGCGGGAAAGCCCCGCCCTTGTCATTTTGTTCTGGATTTCTAACGATCGATCGCATGAAAATGTTACGCTTTGCAAGTTCAAAAGGAGAAGGCGGCACACTTACGACTCGTACCCGTCGCGTTCGCGTCGCACCCCCGACAGTCCGGCTCGCATGCCGCTCACTAGAGGGGACACGCGTTGTCTTGCATTTTCACTGACATGTGGGACTGCAATTGAATAAACCGTCGATAGCCGAAATCTAATCGCTCGGCGGGCGTCGACTGAGAAGAGAGAGACGGGGGAGGGAGAAGAGATTGCCGGCCCGCCGTGCACGGACTCCAAGAAATATATGGTGATAATGTGAGGTGGGCCATGCGGGAGTCCGGACCGCTTCCAAGCCCGCTGCTGGCCTCCCTGGCCCACCAGAAAACCCCTCCCCCCTCCCGCGCATGCTGCCTGCATTCATAGCAAGTAGAGCATGGTTAGTAGTATAGCCAACTGTTGGCTATAAGAAAGTGCCATGTCATTTATAGCCAACATGTATAACAATTAGCTTTACGTATGAGCTACTTTATTAATACATGGCCCACCTTACACTCTCACATAGTGTCTAGGAGCACGTGTTGCAGCTGGCTCTTGCATGAGAGCCCGATTACAATCTCTCTCCTATCCTCTCTCCTCCAACTAAGCATAGAAATATTATTTTACTCCTTACAGCCTGGTGACTGTACATTATTGTACTTGCTCGTAGTAGTACTAGTAAAATACTGGGCTATAAGCCCGCTTATGTGGAGGAGAGAGAGGCATTGACAAAGTCAAGGAGTGGGCTCTGCAAGAGCCCGTCTCTACACGTGCTCCTAGGTATTAAAAAACTAGTTCTAAAAAAAGGCATAAAAAACAATTCTGTCTAAAAAAAGAAAGTTAAAAACATTTGAGAGGAAATAGATAGAGAGAAAGTGAGAAAAAGTTGTAACCTTATAGTGAACACTATGGTTGTATTACATGTGGAAGGAGGGAGTGATGCACATGCCATGTTCACTGGGCTGCCATGTTTCACACTCCTCCGTCGTAACAGTGGAGACAGTAGCTTTCATAAAAAATAAACAATGAATACTCGTTGCTCGTCCTGTCTATCTGAAAGAATACTTTCATTCGCCGACATGTGGGACGTCGACCATCCTGGTCCACCTGCCATGCACAAAATTATCCTGGTCCACCCCGGTCGTAGCGCAGGCCCAACCTTTCCCACTGTAAGTTGGTCAGACGAAGGAACCATCATGACTTCATTGAATTTCGCTTCCTCAAGAAAACTTACTATACCCGCAATGCTGCTACCACACGCGAAGACTGGACAGCACTGTACCACGTCTTATCACTGAAACCCACTAGGAAAAACTAGCCCACCTAGGATTTGTACTCCCTCCGTTTCAAAGTTGGTAGTACAAAGTTGAGTCATCTATTTTGGCACGGAGGGAGTACGTCCCTGTACTGCTATGATTTTGTGTTCTCCAAAAAGTACATCTCTGTACTTTTGCTACGATTTTCCTACCCTATGAACCAAATGAGGCCTGAATGTATCCGTGTCGACTATTGTCTGATCCATCACTAAGCCTACAATTTTAGGATCTTGGGCTATTGGCCGATCGACGACGGATCAGACCTATAAGCGTACCACGAGCTCATCAGCCCCAACGTTTCTCTTTGGTGAGTGTTTTGCAAGTACTATAGCTCGCACAGTAGCTAGCTTACTAACACCAGGAATCATCAAACAAGCACTGCTGATATGATAAACAATTCAAACTTACATGTAAGCATGCCATATATTACATCAAAATCTAGTGAGGATACATTTGTTTCCATAACTCGGAGAGGGTTCGCATGATTCACTATCAAACAAAAGTAGCAAGTACCGCCCACACAAGACAGTGCACTAGCCCTAAGATGGTTTGATAACACACATCGTTCTGGTAATTAAACACAATGCAAACTACCCTGAAGGATTAGCGCGACCAACTATTTCTTGTTTTCGATCTCTCGGGCAATGACCACAGCACGGACAGCGGCATGGGAATCGATCTCTGGGGCGATGTCCACAGGACGGACCGCGACATCGGAATCGATCTCTGGGGCGATGTCCATAGGATGGACAGAGGCATCAGAATCGATCTCCGGGGAGATGTCCACAGGACGGACCGCGACATCGAAAACGATCTCTGGCGCGTTGTCCACAGGACAGGCCGCGACATCGGAATCATCAAGGACGTCCACCGACACCTGCACAACCCTAACATATTAGCAAGCACATTGCAAATAATCAAAAACCACAACTATGGTAAGCCACTATTTTTTACCTTGTGCAGCTCACTGGGGGATTCCATCCCTCCGGGGGCCATCTCCTCGTCCTCGATGGGGTCCATCACCTTGCCAGGGGAATACTACTTCCCAACGGCGACTAACTCCTCAAACTTGGCCTTGAGCCTCGCATAGGTGGCCATTAGAGTTTCTGGTGTAGGCACGGTGGGGCCCTGGCTGTTCTTCCAGCTTTCTTTAAGGAGTTTGTCCGCCAACGTCATCAACTCTTTGGCCAGTGTTTGTTTCTTGGAGTTCTTCGTCTCCATGGGTTGGCCCGCCAACATGGTCAACTCGTTGGTCGGTGCTCGCTTCCTGGAGATCACTGTCTCCAGTGGGTTGTCCGCCGGCAACTCTTTGCCTAGTGCTCTAGGATCCATCAATGAATTGAAAAACAAAAAGCAATCGAAAGGAAACCACAATCGCAATGAAAACGGAAAAAGAATAGGCTGTGAGAATCGGTCGGTGCTTCGAAAAAAGAAGATTCTTGGAATGAAAATATAGTAGCATCAGTGATTCGCCCACCTTTCCTTCGTCGGTACAGAAGAAAGATGGCAGAAGTGAGTAGCCTGGAGTGAGGTTTTCTTCAAGAAAGGGGAGAAAGGGCCTCAAAGAGAGTTCCAGTGAAATGATGGTTTCTTCGTACAGTCCAACTTCGAGGCCACTTCGAGGCCACTTTACCACTGGTGGTAAAGGTGTGGGTTTTGTGATATGACGGGTCATGACGGCCACGCCGGGGTGACCGGTGAGTCTCGACTATAGCACCTCGCTGTGATTTGGTGGATGGCACGCGGGCTCGGATGCTTTGATGTCCCGCATGTAGGTAGAGCGGCTAGCCATATACTCAATATTGTGCACCGCGACCAAGGCGGAGAGGAAAACGAGAGAATTACGTATTTATTTACGGTGTAGATTCACTCATTTTGCTCCATATGTACTCATTTAGGGTGTAGTCTAGTCACTTGTTGAAATCTCTAGAAAGGCAAATACTACTCCTTTCTGGTGTAGAGGGCTATACTAGCAAGTGTACTACAATAGTGGGCTTATAGCCTGCTTAGATAGCAATTTTGTCTCATGCAAGAGCCTAGCTATATGCGTGCTCCAAGGCTCCGCACCACGCCCCATCCCTACAAAAAGACTGCCACGCGAGCGTTTGCAACTGCCATGTTTGGGTTGCGCTTGGCTCTTTGCCTCTCCGAGAACACGAACAATGATGTTACTACTACTTCTATAGTATCGAATCCACTGCTGCATGTCCGTCCACCGCGTGCGGTAGGGATAGCTTGTTGTAGTAGTACTCCGCGCGCATGGGCGAGGGAGAAGGTGTGTAGTAGTAAAATCAAGCTTCTCCTCATTGTACGAGTTGACGCGACACATCATAGCACTGGCCCCACATGCTTGCCTCTAAACTTGGCTAAAAGACCCGCAGTGTACAATATATTTGCTGCAACCTCTAACATTTACCCCACCACAAATTAAAATATATATTCCTATCTTGACCAGATGAGCATGCAAACTACAATCACCAGGATGACAGGTAGGGCCAGAAAATTATTTTAATCAAAAAATGCTTCAAGACGGCCTCGTAGCATGGAGCCGACCCCAACGATTTTAATCTTAGAGGCACGGTACACGCTATCCTAGACTACTCTACACATGAAACTGCCACACGAGCATCCGGGCTGCGCTTGGCTCTGCGCCTCTTTGGGAAGTCGAACAATGATGGAGTACTACTGCAGTGAGTATGCTTCTGGCCATCTGACACCGAATGAACTACTGCATGTCCACCGCGTACGGGAGGGAGAGCGTGTAGCGAAAGCTTCTCCTAGTCCTGCCATCCACCACGCTCAAGGGCGAGGGAGGGACGCACCTTCATTGACATACTGCTCCTGCCTTTGCGTGTATGATAGGTGGGCCCAACAGGTGGGTGGCCCACCTGTCATACAACCAAAGGCAGGTGCAGTTAAGGCACCAGAGCTCAGTCCGCAAGGGAGAGGGCGTTGTAATCAAACTTCTCGTTGTGTTACAAGTTGACGCGACACATCAAAGCACTGCACTCGATATATTTCAATAATTTGCGTTTACCGATGCATGAATTACAACGCATGCATGCATGCCGTGACTTTCCTTTTGATACTTGCATGTGTTGATTTAACTAACCAAATGTTCATGCATGTCACAAAAAATTACATCATTGAAAACTATGTTCAAATATGAATCAAACGATATAAATTTTGTTAACATACACAAACATTTTGTCAGTTAAATCTTTGGTCAAAATTTAGCACCAGTTACAAAGGGGCCCAATAAATATTGTACTCTCACATTTTGTTTTGAGGATACTCCCACATAGAAAATATAAATAATAATGCATGTTGGGGCAGCCCACATTTCCGATAATTTTAGCCGTGGGCTTGTTCACAAATATTATGAGGTGGTAGTTGTTCATTTAATGGAGGCTCTTGTACCAGACTTGAACGATACAAAGTGCGACCTGGCACACCGTAACACCACTTGGAATTAGTGGGTAGCTATCTCAAAGAACAATCAACAACTCAAAAAAATGGCGACCTGTGGCACGTACACAATTTTAAACGATTGTTTTGATGGAGTGAAATAGGAAAACTACCCCACTATGTATAGATATATAGGTCGGAGCCTTCGCGCTTGCTTGCTAGGGTTGCTCTATTCACACACTCTCATCCTCTCCAGATGTAAACAACATAGCGGTGGTAACACTGTCTTTCTATCCTCACCGCTGGTTACAGATCCGGACGTATCCCCCTCCGCCGGTGAAGGGGAGGAGGGGTAGCGTTTAGGCCATCGTCGACAGCAAGGGATGAGACCCACTGCCGGCCGCACCGTTATCTCTAGCCGAGCGCCGGCGCGGGAGGTCCTCTGATCCCTTCGTTGTTGCCCTAGTGTGGGCGGATCCGGCCTCCCGCCGCCCACCTATCCACATCCTGACGACCTTCAGGTATATCTTCCTTCGAAACCGCCCTAGCTCTACTTCCCCAGCTCGCTACGTCGCTGCATGTGCATCATTTTCTACCTCTCAGCCCAGCCCCTCTCGATGGGATGGTCCAATGTCACCTATTTTTCTTCTTTTATTGTTAGAGGTAAAGCTACTTCATGGAATCGAATCTTGTACTTGGTTCAAACAAGAAATAAGGGGGGGGGGATTTAGTATGTACATCGGACTTGGTAAAAACAGGAAGGAAAGGGGGTGAAAGTAGTATAGACTGAGGATCCAACCTGTCTCTTGGTCGAAAACAGAAATATCGGGGAAACGCTGTACACAGTGGTATGACCAAGACTAGATTTGCTATCCACACATAGGAGTAGGTGGCTAGAGTGAACAAAAATGGGACCAACCCAGATATGTTTCTTGGATGTTTGTTTCTCGGGGCAACAAACTTTGAATCACCACTTTATGCCCTGGTTTAGGTACATGGTGCTGGACTACTGGTGCACCCACTGTCCCATGCCCTTGTACCAAATATTTAGCTGTTCTTAATCTAATGCCCCTGGTAAAATGAAGCCATGCCACTGTTATATGCCATGACAAGTTTAGCCAAATGTTTTTGCCTGTAATTGTTTGAGACTCTGACTGTTTCCTCTGTAGCTTTTTGTGCAAACAGGATATCCATTTCACCTGGTTGCTATTGTGACCTTTTGGTGCACTGCACAAAACACTTCTTAAAAGAAGTGACTTTTGTGTTGTTTAACTGGAATGTCAAAATGGAACAGTTGGTTCATTTCGGTGGAACTGCACAAAGGGAGATTTGTGTTCCAATCCTCATCATCCATATTGGCACCATAACCTTCCTTTAGTAAGAATGATATTTAATGCATGTGTTCAACTCTATTTTGCGACTGCCATGAAAAAATAATGCTATTGTTTACTAGTACACTTTTACTCCCTCACTGACAAAACCAATTCTGAAATAGAAGGACAATCATGTACTTGGTTTCACAAACTGGTGAGGAGAAAGAGAAACAGAGCATGAAGAGGAAGAAGAATAAGGGAATGGAGATCACATGATGGTACCGTCCTATGTTATCCTGACATCTTGCTAGTGGTATTGTATTGCTGTGTCGCTACTAGTCTTAATTTACTTGGAAGACTAGCAAGAAGCCCGTGCGTTGCACGTAACATCAAGATGCATTTGTATGAATGGTTTATCTCGTGAGAGAAAAGGATGAACGAGGGAAGGCCTTATTTGCAAATGTGGAGAGGGTTGTGGGTACCTTTTTGCAAAATTTCCATAGTTTCCTTCCTATCCGTCAGATATAATTCGGACGGCCTATATTGCAGGATGGCAGGCACTCCATCATGACCAACTCTGTTTTTTATAAGAGTAGAGTAGATAAGAGTAGAGTAGAGATAGATAGAGAAATGCAGCAGAGTAGTACTTGGGTTGACGACACATCATACTAATTAACTGGCTTCTGCATGCATCTGTGACCCAGCTCTACACGATCAACAGTGCCAAGGTGATCTTGCTGAAGCCCGAGGCCTCAGTCACCCAGCTCTACACGATCAACAGTGCCAAGGTGATCTTGCTGAAGCCCGAGGCCTCAGTCGAGGCCATTCAAGGGCTCCGGCAACGTCTACCTTACATGTGAGACGATCCTCCAGGGAGGCCTTCCACTTCTGTTGTCTCTCCTGCAAGGTCACTTAACTAATTAGGAGTACTTAAGTACCACTAATGTATTGCTGCCTAATTTTCCTATCGGAGTTAAACAAATCTTTAGTAGCACCCTATGTTGAATCATGTACATGTGTATGTGTGTCTGTGGAGGTGAATCATGTGGTGGAGCAGGGAGGGAATCTTTGTAGTGTCATGACATAATAGTGCTATTGTTTTGCATGTCAATTTATTGCCATTGGTTCAATGAGGCAATGTTTTGCGTATTGTCAATCATGAATTTGATGCTACTGTTAGAGTAATATGCTAATGTCTTTCTATCCTTTCTCACTAAGCTAATGAAGGTTTCACCTTGTTCCTACTTGTGCAAACAGGGATCATGTTGTGACAATCATACATTTTAGTGGAACTACACAAGACGATACAATGAACTGTATCCCAGCCAGTGCTTTAACTCTGCTGGAAGTTCTTGATAATATTTTGATATAATCTTAGCACTGGTAAACAAGAGTGATTTCAACCATACATTTGAAGTGCACAAAAATATATACTATTGAGTGATTCCAGTGAGTGCTTTCTCATCTCTTCTGGGACTACATGAATAAGCTTTTTTGCTCAGGTTGGTACCGGCCTAAGTCCTTCATCCATATTAGTTTGTTGTCATCTCTATTTGTATCGTGCTACTGTGATGAGAAACTTCTTTATCTTTGCACGTTAAATTTTTGTAACCTATGATACATGGCAATGCTTTGAGTGTTGAGCTAATTGGCACTGATTAAATAAACTAATACCTCTCTTTAAGCAAGACTACTATGTTGCTAACTTTACCCATTAAGATTATGAGGGTGCTTCTATTTGTTAGTGTATGTTTCATCAACTAGTCCAACTATTACAGTAATCTCACTCTCTCAATATATGTGCCAACTGGGATGCTCAATTTTGGTGGAACTGCACAAAAACTTTGGGTGCTTCATTGCCTCGACTGCTTCCTTCCTTTCCTGTCTGTCGCTTATCTCGGCTTGCTTCCTTCCTTTGCTGTCAGTCGCTTCGCTTATCTCGGCTTCCAGTCAAAGGAAATAGTAATTGATATGCTACCTCACACAGCTTGGTAGTGGTCTTTATCCTGATTATTGTGCTTGTCATATGTATTGGTAATTTGGTATTGTGCTACTGTTTGCCGATTTCATAAAGGAGTAACTTGGAGCTTGAACTTGCAGGCAAATGATTACATTGAGCGATTTCAGTAGAACTGCACAAAAAGATCAGATGGACAGATACTTATGCTGCTGCTATGAACTCCAAAGTTCACTCAGACAAGCATCGATGTTGACAAGAAGAAGTGCCTATATTCATTCGAGTATCAACCGGCGTCAACCAGTTGTCAAACTCCAAGTATTAGGTGAGTGAACGCCAAAAATATTGCTTGGCACATAGCCCAGAAAAATGTTGTCCAGTCTTTGGTCCCAACTTGTGCCTTTTGGTTATCGACACATATGGTAGCGAACTGTATGGCATGGAGTCTAAAGATTCCAGACAAGTTGGTTGACGCATATATTCATCTGGCACTTAATCAGTCTGCATGCAAGGGATGCTCCATTTTAGTTGAACTGCACAAAAAATTTGGGTGGTTCATTTTCTCAACCGCCTCCTTTCTTGTCTGCAATGTAGAATTTTGGCGAACTACAGGACCAATATGAGCCAGTAAACTAGTTGGATGAAAGTAGTGGCCAAGTTGCTGAAACGTCCCTCGGCACGAGGCCACTATTTGAGATAAACCTACAAGCAAAGTTCAGATTGTCTGTGCTGCCTCTTATGTAATCGAAAGTTTACTCGTACAAGCATTAATTTTAGCAAGAAGTACCTCCGACTGAACATCTTTTACCAGTTTGTACCCTAGGTAATTAAAGTTCGTCCATGGATGATATTGGGTGTGATCTCAATCATTTGGATGCATAAACATATTGAACATGTGTGTATCTAAATATTTTTGTGAATTATCTATGAATATTGTCGTGTGATCTACCAATCATTTGGATGCATAGACATGCTGAACTTGTGTATATATGAATCTTTTGAGTTGTTGATTGTGAATGTTGGCTATGAATATGAACGTGTCTTGTGAACCTGAGTTTGATACGAATGTTTACCTTTTCTGTTGTACTTGTGTGTGAACTTGTTAGTATGTCTACTGTGGGATTTCTGATGTGTGGGTGTCAACGACACACCTTCTTCCTGAGAAGAATTGCACCTACTTTGTTAGGGTAGCAACAGCGCATCAGCTCTTTTTAATCTTTTTGCTTTGTCTTCCCCCCTCCCCCCTCAACCCGTGCCGTAATGTTTTCGGCCTCAAAACAAACATAGTACTGCGTTGTTTTTGGGGCTTGATGAAAAATCAAGTGCTGGTTTCTGTAGATTGGCCCGCCCAGCAAATGGGCTGCTGGTCCACCACAGACTGGGAGGCTAAAAACACAATTTGTATGGTGCAGAGGCAAGTAAAAAAAGCCATCGAGAGCCTTCCACTGAAGAAAAAAATCGCGTTTGATGTGCTTCTTCAGTCGCGCTGCCGGCCCCCTCTTTAATCCAGTTCGCTCCATTCCCCAACCGGCAGCACGGGACGGAATTTTATTTCGTCCTCGCGCCTGCCGGGGGATTGAAGAAGCGCGACATCAAATCCAACACCGGTGATGGCTCCTTGTCCAAGTGATTTTCAGATAAGAAACCGCATGTTTCAGAGGAAGAGCATATAAATCAACAGACACTTTTCAAACATGGATAACAGAATGTTGGAAATTTTATTCATGGTAAAAAATGGAACTAACAACAAGTTAGCATCATGCTGATCAACATTCATGTATAGCACATCTTCATATGAAGGAAACTCAAAAAGATATGCTATTTTCAAAACGGCAAGACAATGGTTTTCTTTAAACTGGGAATTGCAAGACAATGTTGAGTGTGCGAAAAACTGGGTGAACTAGGGACGAAATTTTGGCAAGTGTTAGATATTTTTCAACTGCACCAGTTGGAATCGAACCCGGGCAGTACAACTTTTGGGTGAGAGGGCTGCAGCCACCGGCCTAGTGCAGTATGTTCGAAAGAATGAAGGCGTCTTCCCCGGCTCTGGTTCTTTCCCGTCCGTGTGCGCTTGACGTGGCGCCGCCGTATGCCATTGTCAACATGCTCAACAAACGAGAGGAATCCAGAGAGGACTGTACACCGAGAGACTGACAGTGGGGACCAACCAGGTCCAAGCCGTACGCAAGCAAGTTCCCCATTGGAAAACAAGCTTCCTCCTAATTGTATACTGACATTGGGGCCCACGAGTTTGTCAACCTTAGTCAATAAAAGAAATAAATTTCCAACGATGACTGTCATCAGGGAGCTTATTTTTTAGGGGTATCGGGGATCTTTCTTTTTTTGTTGTTGTTGCGGGAAAGGGGTATCGGGGATCTAGCTGGTATCATTTTTTTCCAGAGGGCGAACAAGTATCAGCTAGGCCTAGGTTTTGTTTTTTAACATGCGTAGCCCACGACATACGGAGACAGCGGTTTCAACTTATTTTTTGAGGTCCATACCGACCTATGGGCCTCCCAGCGTAGGTTTTACTTTTTCTTAAAGATCGGCAGCCCAATGTATTTTTTTAATAAAACGCAGATCTCTGTTCTATTTATCTATATATAAGAATAATAGTGTTGTGTCCAATTTATGTTTTCCCTTCTAACCACATTATATATATTTATATTATTACTATTATTGTATATTTTATTGAGACTTATATATTATTAACTTATAACTTATAAAAGTAAATGTTTAACAGAAGTTGGCAAGGAAAATCCTGGTTGTTTTTGACTCACGGGCAAGGAAAATCCTGGTGATTGCGTACAAAATCTTGCGAAGATTTTAAGGACCAATGTAATAATAATGCGCTCATTTTTGTTTTCAGCAATAACTCGCTAATTTGTTAATTTTATATATAAAAAATGTGTCGCTCCGGTTTACTGATATTAATTGCTCCTTCTAACCTAACATTATATATAGAACGAGCCTTGCTAATTTGTGTATTTCAAGAAAGTGCAAATGGGCTGGGATTTCTTAGAAAATATGAAATGGGCCGCATTAACGCGAAATTATTTGTTCACCCAGCCCAGCAAATGGACTGTAAATTCTAGAAAACATGGGTTAAATATATGCCACATTTTTGCAGGCTGGCATGTGGGCCAATAGGTCGAAGCCTACGCAAGGCGTTGTCAACTTGGTTAACAAATGATTATGACATCCATAGCCATTGGATTTATATCCAACAGCCGGCATGCACCTTCAATCTCTCGTCTTCTTCCTCCAGCGTCGCCGGGACTGCGTGGTCCAGCCTCCGGCGGCGAGTGGCTCTGCTTAGCACGCATCGCTGCGAAGCGCTACCCCACCGCCGGCCAGGCTATCCCTCCACCCCTCCGCACCTCCTGTTATTCTCCACCGACTGTAGCCCCACGCCGCACCAAAACCAATTATAACCCTTGTACTCCTCTCAATCTGTGACTCCACTGCCGCGTCTTGCCATCTCTGGGTCGTTCCCGTCTGGGGCCTCGCCGTCGTCCACTGCATCACGGTGCTCGGCGCGGCGTGGTCAACCAACGAGAGTCATTCGAAGAGGACTGTATGTGGAGAGCCTGACGGCTGGGACCCACGAGGTCCATGGTCACACACAAAGAAAGTTCCTCCTTATTAAGCTAAAAAAATATTTCCTCCCCCTGACAGCTGGTACCCACCGGCTATATCTTCGCACGGAAGGAAGTGCCTCCTTGTTATGCGAAAAAAACTATTCCACTCGTTGATAGCTGGGACCTGTCAGATTTGGTGGCTAACTTGTGGGCCTACTAAGCGGACGTGTACGCAGGGCTTTGTCAACTTAATCAACAAATGATTCTAGTAGTTGGACCATTGGATGTTAATCCAACAGCCGTGCTCCTTCTTGAACCTCTATTCTTTCTCTTGTCTCCTGTGGGCGGCAGTGCTGTCGCGCACCCGAACCAGTCAAGTTTCCCACTCCTCTCCATCCGCGACTCCACTGCCGCGTCTTCCCCATCTCTGGGTCGTTCCAGTCTGGGGCCTCGCCGTCGTCCACCGGCCTTGGTGCGCTCGGCATGGTGTGGTCAACGTGTTCAACAAACAAGAGTCATCGGAAGATGACTGTACGTGAGAGGCTGACAGTGGGGACGCACCACGCCCATGGACGCATGCATGCAACTGAATCACCTTTACCCTGAAAAATAATGTTTTCTACCCCTGACTGCTACATCTTCGCACGCAAGGAAGTGCGTCCTTATTACGAGAAAAAAAAAGATTCCCCCTGACAGCTAGGACCCAGCAGCTATATCTTCTCACGCAAGGAAGTGCGTCCTTATCCTCCCTGACAGCTAGGACCCACCCGATCGAAGCGTATGTACCGTTGTCTCTCTTGTCGTGAACGTTTACGTACATACTGGTCGATCAATCGCTCTGCAACGATGAACCGTGGCTGAGTAAGTGGCGGCACATGTCATAGTAGAGCCCCCCACGTAGCAGTTCAGGTTGTCCCCTCTAAACCGTGTACACGTACATACAGCCACATGCCAAAAAATACGGCCACGTACGTACAGCCACACGCCAAAAAATACGGCCACGTACGTACATAAGGGCGGGGTCTCGAACGCCTACTCGCGCATACGTATGGCCATGGCTCGTGTATATGGCTAGGTCAGAATGGAGAAACTGCGTCGTCGTGTTCATCGGGAGCCAACCGGCTTGGACGGAAAAGCCGATCGAAATGAGGCCTGGCATACCACAGAACAGAGAAAATGGCCTTGTGTTTGACCGGCCACGGTCAAAACGGGATCCTGTTCATCGGGAGGGGTCTGGCGTACCGCTAAACAGAGGAAACAGACTTCTCTTGGACATCCTATGGTCGAAACGTGGTCTTGTTGATCGGGAGGGGTGTGGCGTACTGCAAAACGGAGGAAACAGACTTGTGTTGGAGTGCTACGGTCGAAACGGGGGTCCTGTTCATCGGGAGGGGTGTGGCATACCGCAAAACGGGACTCCACGGGATACTGTTCATCTCCACCGTCAACTGCCTCCAGCCTCCACGGGCTACTGTTCATCCACCGTCGACCTCCTCCAGCCTCCACCTGCGACTATTCATCCACGGGCTCCTGATCATCCAGCCTCCATCGCTCCTCCACCGGCTACTGTTCAACCAGCCCTCTCCACGGGGTCCTGTACAACCACCCCTCCACGGGCTACTGTTCATCCAGCCCTCCACCGGCTACTGTTCATCCAGCACTCCACCGGCTACTGTTCAACCAGCCCTCCACAGGGTCCTGTTCATCCAGCCCACCACGGGGTCCTGTTCATCCACCCCCAACCGGCTCGATCGGGGTCCTGTTCATCCAGCGACAACGCCCTCTACTACCACGGGGTCCGGTTCATCCACCCCCCACCGAGAACTATTCATCCAACCCCCCCAACAACGCCAACAACGCTTACTGTTCATCAAGAGGCAGCAGGTTCAGTCGGCTTCAGTTAGCAGCAATAGCGATGGAATCGCTTGATCGGGTTCAGTTAACAGCTAGGGATCGATCGATCGCTCGGGTTCAGTAATGTGTAGCCTGCGGTGCAATCGCTCGGGTTCAGTAGGCGAACGCCTCGCTCGGGTTCAGTTAGAGCCCAACGCCTCACACCCACGCGCGTGCGTGTACGAGAGAAACGCGCATCGCTTGCCCCCGACCACCCACTGTAACCGGGAACTCCCGGATATCTTCCTCGCCCTCGCTTCTACCATGTTTTTTTTCTGTCATGGACGGCCCAAAGAATGTCATGCAGCTGCGTCTCTAGCCCGCCCAGGACGAAAAGCCCATTTTCTGTCATGATTTTTTGTCCTAGAGTAGGAGCCCACCACATCTACGATGATACCGAGTTTTGTCACAATTACCGTCATAGAATTTTCATAAGCATGACAGAAAAAAAAATCGTTCGGCCCAAAATGTCACGGATGTGTCTTTTTTTGTAGTGCCCCCTCCTCCCTTTCCCCGCGCGCCTAAGTAGGCAAGGGGGCGCGGCTAGGGCAAAGGCCCAAGATGGCCGCCCGCCCCTTGGGGGAACCCTAGGCTGCCTCCCCTTCTCCCCCACCTATATATATGTGTGGAGGGAGAGGGGCAACAAACACCACGATCCCCAAGCCGTGTGCGGCGCCCCTCTCCTTCTAGTTCATCTTCGGTCACATTTTTGTAGTGCTCGGCGAAGCCCTGTGGAGATAGTTGCATCACCACCGTCACCACGTCATCATGCTGCCGGAACTCATCTACTACTTCCGCCGTCTTGCTGGATCAACAAGGCGAGGACGTCATCGAGCTGAATGTGTGCTGAACGCGGAGGTGTCATATGTCCAGTACTTGATCAGGTGGATCATGAAGGTGTATGCCTACATCAATTGCATTGATAAACGCTTCCGCTAAATGGTCTACGAGGTTATGTAGACATACTCTCCCCTCTCGTAGCTATGCATCTCCATGGATAGATCTTGCATGTGCCAAGAATTTTTTTTTGTTTTCTATGCAACGTTCCCCAACACTTTGTTTCTCTTTTCTTAAAATTTTTTCGTCTTTTTTATATGGCCACTTATGCGAAATGCTCAGACCAAGATAGCAATTGTGTATATGCGAGAACAATATATGACACATGAGATGATACGAAGATATATGCACAAAATGATAGCTATGCGGAACAAGTATCAGTAATGTGCACAAGTGATACGTCTCCAACGTATCTATAACTTTTTTATTGTTCCATGCTATTATATTATCAATCTTGGATGTTTTATATACATTTACAAGCAACTTTATATCATTTTTTTGGGACTAACCTATTAACTTAGTGCCAGTGCCAGTTGCTATTTTTTGTTTGTTTTTGACTTTGCAGAATATCAGTACCAAACAAAGTCCAAATGCCACGAAACTTTTTGGAGATTTTTTTCTGGCAATAAGAGACACTAGAAGCTTTCGAAGGGAACGAGAAGACAAAAGAGTGGCCCACTAGGCACCAGGGCATGCCAGGGGACTCTGGCGTGCCCTAGTGGGTAGTGGGGCCCACAAGCCTCCGATTGACATAACTCCGCCTCTATAAATACTCTAAAATCATAAAACCTACCACGGAGTCCACGAAATACTTTTTCCGCCGCCACAAGTTCCAAGACAACGTGATCCCATCTAGAGGTCTTTACCGGCACTCTGCCAGAGAGGGGAAACGATCACGGACGGGTTCTTCATCATACTTGCTGCCCCTCCGATGATGCGTGAGTAGTTTAACATGGACCTATGTCCATAGTTAGTAGCTAGATGGATTCTTCTCTCATTTTGATCTTTGATACAATGTTCTCTTCGGTGTTCTTCGAGATCTATTTGATGTGATGACTTTTTGTGGTGTGTTTGTTGGGATCCGATGAATTGTGAGTTATTATCATACCTATCCATTAATTATTTGAATTTTCTCTGAACCCTTTAATGCGTGATTGTCATAGCCTCGTATTTCTTCTCTGATTTATTGGTTTGGTTTGGCCAACTAGATTGATTTATCTTGCCATGGGAAGAGGTGCTTTGTGATGGGTTCGATCTTGTGATGCTCAATCCCAGTGAGAGAAAGGGACATGACACGCATGTATCATTGCTATTAAGGGTAACAAGATGGGATTTATTTTATCCATGAGTTTATGTTGTCTACATCATGTCATCTTGCTTAAGGTGTTACTCCGTTCTTCCATAAACTTAATACACTAGATACATACTGGATAGCGGTCGATGTGTGGAGTAATAGTAGTAGATGCAGAACCGTTTCGGTCTACTTGTCTCGAACATGATGCCTAGATACGTGATCATTGCCTTGGATATCTTCATTATTATTTTCTTTTCTGTCAATTGCCCAACAGTAATTTGTTTACCCACCATATGCTATTTTTATGAGAGAAGCCCCTAGTGAAAACCATTGCCCCGGGTCTATTTTCTATCATATATTCAATACCTTGCTGCAATTTTATTTTATTTATTTTATTTTGTATTTTTGCTTGATCTACCTATCAAAAACTATATATTTTAATCTTGCTCGTAACCGTTGAGGGACTGACAAGCCCTCTACACGTTGGGTTGCAAGTATTTGTTGTTTGTGTGCAGGTGGTGTTTACATAGTGTTGCTTGGTTCTCCAACTGGATTGATAACCTTGGTTTCATAACTGTGGGAAATACTTATCTCTACCATACTGCATCATCCTCTCCTCTTCGGGGAAATCCCAACGCAACTCACAAGTAGCAGGAAAAATATCTGGCACCATTACCGGGGAAACATCATCAACATCTATCAAGTACCTATGCATAAACTTTCATCTCCTTGCATTTATGCTATTTTCCATTTTCCTCTCTTTTTCAGCTCCCCCACTTCTAAAAGTTTTTACAAAAATAAAAAAAATATTTTTTGTTTGCCTTTTTAAGTGTTTTGTGTGTTTGCTTGCTTTCCCACTTTATCATTATGGCTAGTTCTTCCCTTGCTACATGCAGCCCTGAGAATGAAGTTCTCAATTTTAAGCAAAGGGGAGGAGAGAATTTAAAAGATGCTTGGTATAGGGTTTGCAATGCTCATAATAGATCAACTCGTAAGCACTCTACTACCGTTCTTCTTCGCAATTTTTATGTGGGTATTACTACTTGGTATAGATTTGTGCTTGACAGTATTATCAAAGGGAATTTCTTGATGTGTCCCTCTATGGATGCTTTTTATGGGAAATTGTGTGGGATCGCCACCTATCACTGTTAATGAAAATGGTTTTAACTTTGGAACATGTTATGCAAAGTTTAGATGCTACTGAAAAGAATATGCCTACCATAGAACATATTGACAATTTGGATAAAAAGATTCACAACCATGTCACTCAATTCAGATCAAAGGTAGGAATTACTCTAAATATGCTAAAGGAGAAAGGACCAATAATCAATGAAAGGGTAGAACAAACTCCCGCTATGATCGATAAGTTGGAAGCAATTATTAATAATTTGGGTTCTACTTTTTCTTCCGTTAAAACTATTGAAAAACTCCTCCTAGCAAGAATTGCAAGTTTGTATATGTTCCTAAAGACAAGGGTGCCATGACTAGCAACAATAATGAAGATCTAAAAATGATTAGAGTCCACCCCAGTTTTGTTGATTTGATAAAAGAACCGATATATAAAAATAAATCTCTTAATTTTGTTCCTAGGAGTGTGATCATTAAAAACTTGTATGCTAGAACTCCTAGGAATCATGGATGTGTGATTGAGGAACTGGAAACCAAAGATGACAATACTTGAAACTATGCATTATGCCTAGCTAGGGGCTGATACGTCCATTTTGCATCATGTTTTTATGTTGATATTTATTGCATTATGGACTGATATTTCACATTATGGTACAATACTTATGCCTTTTCTCTCTTATTTTACAAGATTTACATGAAGAGGGAGAATGCTGGCAGCTGCTGGAATAGAAAGGAGCAAATCTGAGATACCAATTCTGCACAACTCCAAATGTCATGAAACTTTACGGAGAATTGTTTGTAATATATAAAAAATATTGGGCGAAGAAACAATAGAAGGGGGCCCACCAGGTGGCCACAAGCCTGGGGGCTCCCCCTACCCCCCAGGGCGCGCCTCCTGAGCTTGTGGGCGCCCTGGCCATCCCCCGGAGTCCATCTTCTTCTATCTGGAGGGTTTTGACCAGGAAAAATAAAAAGGAGGCTATCGGGACAAGCACCACCGTCTTGAGGCGGAACCTGGGCAGAAGTAATCTAGGGCTCCGATGGAGCTATTCTGCCAGGGAAACTTCCCTCCAAGAGGGGGAAATCAAAGCCATCGTCATCACCAACGATCCTCTCATCATGGGAGGGTCAATCTTCATCGACATCTTCACTAGCACCATCTCCTCTCAAACCCTAGTTCATCTCTTGTATTCAATCTTTGTCTCAAAACCCAGACTGGTACATGTGGGTTGCTAGTAGTGTTGATTACTCCGTGTAGTTGATGCTAGTTGGTTTATTTGGTGGAAGATCATATGTTCATATCCTTAATGATATTCAAAACCCCTCTGATATTGAACATGAGCATGTTTTGTGAGTAGTTATTTGTTTGTTCCTGAGGACATGGGAGAAGTCTTGTTATAAGTAATTGTGTGAAT
Source organism: Triticum aestivum (assembly GCF_018294505.1). Lineage (NCBI taxonomy): Eukaryota > Viridiplantae > Streptophyta > Magnoliopsida > Poales > Poaceae > Triticum > Triticum aestivum. The sequence continues at coordinate 299,067,365 of NC_057814.1, read as the reverse complement.
TTGGTATTCCTTTGATTTTTTGATGAGATGTATATTGTCTTTCTCTAGTGGTGTTATGTGAACGACGACTACCTGACACTTCACCATGATTTAGGCCTAGGGGAAGGCATTGGGAAGTAATAAGTAGATGATGGGTTGCTAGAGTGACAGATGCTTAAACCCTAGTTTATGCCTTGCTTCGTAAGGGGATGATTTTGATCCAGATGTTTCATGCTATGGTTAGATTTATTTTAATTCTTCTTTCGTAGTTGTGGATGCTTGCGAGAGGGGCTAATCATAAGTTGGAGGTTTGTCCAAGTAAGGACACCACCCATGCACCGATCCACCCACATATCAAATTATCAAAGTAACAAACGCGAATCATCTGAGCATGATGAAAACTAACTTGACAATAATTCTCATGTGTCCTTGGGAGCGCTTTGCTTTATATAAGAGTTTGTCTAGGCTTATCCTTTGATATTCAAAAGGATTGGGCCATCTTGTTGCACCTTTGCTACACTTGTTACTTTTTACCAGTTATGAATTATCTTACTACCAAACTATATGTTACCGATAATTTCAGTGCCTGCACAAAATACCTTGCTGAAGACCGATTGTCATTTCCTTCTGCTCCTCGTTGGGTTCGACACACTTACTTATCGAAAGGACTACCATTGATCCCCTATACTTGTGGGTCATCAGGGGCGTAAAACAATAGTGCTAGTGGGAGGCAAGCCAATAGTTATCTTTTAATTTTCTGTTTTCCTTTATTTTTTTCAATAAATATACAATTATGCTACTGTTATGGTTGTGTTTTAGTGTTTTAGTTAGTGTTTGTTCCAACTAAAGCCTTTGGGATGATTTGGGTGATAGTTGCTTTGATTCTGTGCATTCATAGAAACTTTTGCGCCCAGTAGCAGAATTAATGTGTTGTTCTCGAACGTGATAAAATTCCGAATTTTTAACACATGATTGATATAAAAATCTCCCACGTTTTCCTAATTGCTCAGAATTTTCGGAGTTACAAAAGTATGGTAAATGTTCAGATTACTATAGAATGTTTCATTTTTGACAAATTCTATTTTTGTTGCATTGTCACTACTGCAGGATGCTGCTAACGCGACACTATGATCAGAGACCCTTTGACGAAACTGTGTGCGATGCATTAATCACAAACGGGGATGTAAAAAACTGTCAAAAAGGTGCAAAACATTTGCGATGGCGGAGCCATCAAACACGGTTCAGATTTTAGTTGCGTGTGTGATGCAGGGCACACGGTTAATCCATTCGAACTATTTGCGATGAGGCATAACAACAGAAACGGCCAGCCATATCAATGTGTGCGCGATATACGACATACAGTTTGCTCCGATGAACTGTTTTCTATTAGGGAGTGCAACAGAAATGGTTAGCCAGATCAAGGTGTGTGTGATATACGGCATACGGTTCACTCGGACGAACTGTTTTTGATTAGGGTACGCAACAGAAACGGTTCAACTTAACAAGATGTGTGTGATACGTGGCAAACAGCCGACTCGGATGAACTGTTTGTGATGAGAAATTACAACACAGGCGGTTAATATAGTTAGTTCCTGTGCGATTCTGTGTGTACAAAAAACTTTGAAAAATGCAAACTAGTTGCTTGCGGTGGCTAGGAGTATGGCACACGATGCGTCTGCAAGTACTCGTGTGCGATGATTAGTAAGTTACACATACGTTTCCTTATGTTAACACTTGTGTGATAAATAGCATGTGGCACCAAATACGGTATTCGGGTTGTGTGTGTACTCCACTTAGTATTCCCGTGCTCCAGCGAATGCTTCCCGCACTCCACATGGGTGAATTGTAAAATCCACGCCTCTTCCCTCATCGGTTTCCTGCCACCAGCTAATGGCTTGCTGCGTATAACCCAGGCGGCAACGCATCGTCGAGACACTCTGCGCAGATCTAGTCCTCGCCCATCTACCATTAGTTATTCCAAGTATGCCAGGCAATGACCAAAGCTTAAACGTCGACGCCTACATGCGTTACATCTTCAGCGAGGAGAACGAGCTGGTGCAGGTCGGGGAGCAAGAGCTTCATCTGCCAGTGCAGGCACTATGGCCCATCGGCAGCGATATTAGCGTGACAGTCCTTGGGCACACAATTGACATATTGGAGAGGAGGTGTGATGAGCAGTTTGCCATCCACCGTGCAAAAGATCCAGAGCTGCTCGGCGGCATGATCGACGACCCACCGAAGAGCCGATGTCACCAGTGCTCATCGAGAGCCTGATGCCCTGCAAGGAATGGGCAGAGGACCTCTGCAATTCAGTCAAGAGACAGGAAGCCCGCAGCTTCATCATTGCCCGTGGCAGCCGTGTCAACCTCGATCCCGATGATGTGGTGGCCAGGCTCGAGCGCATCGTTGGCGGAGTTGACATCCCCGATGAAGTAGAAGATCGCCAACGTGATATCTTGAGGATGCAGGTGATGTATGTAATTTGCTACCGGGCCAGAGACATGGAAATGGAGCGGTTCCGTGGAGATACCATGCGCGCGATTGCACGCTGTCAAGCTCTTCTAGAAGAGGCCCAACAGCCCCAAGAGCCTCCCAGCGCCAGCAGCTCCGTAGGCGGAGGCGGGTCGGGACACTTGGAGTGAACAGCCACAAGGGTGCTATGCTGATCATGGAGTCCGAGAAGACCCTCGTCGGAAGGCCGCCAGCTCAGCCTTTTAGCCTATATTTTATTATAATTGCATGCATATGTAGGTTGTGAGTGTTCTGGGCCTTGCCGCATGTGGCATTTTAAATTACCCAGAATATGTAAGACAATTATTGAGAATTATTAACTGTTACCATTGTAAATTTGCCTCAAAGGCAAGTAGAGCGCGCGCAGGGATGCCTGACCGGAGCGCGCGCAGGGACGCCAGAGCGGAGCGCGCCGCGGCCGCCTCAATGGCGAGCAAAACGTGTGGACGAACGCGAGAAGAGCGCGCCGCGGCCGCCTCAACGGCGGGCAATCACATGGTCAACCTTCTGCCATCAATAAATTTTGACCTTGTTTCTCGTCACATTGCAGATTACAACGCAATAAGTAATTGCAAATCTATTCACACCTATCAAAATATGTGTTCACACGTAGCACCAGGCTATAAAAACTACCCACTCAAAAATTACTTCACAGTTCCTCTCCTCATCACCCACAAAACTGGTCTTTGTTGTCAACTCATTTCGCCATGACTGGTAGGAGGAGTTTCGGGTGGACACATAACTAGGCAGCAAAGACCAAGGCCTCGGAAGCACTAGAGAGGTCCCGCCGCGAAGCCGCAGCCGCAGCAGAGATGTCCCGGTGCACCGCGGAGCCCTCGAACGAGCTCTCTCGGGCATGCGAGGGCTCTCACAAGCGCACTTGCGGCATCAGCCATCGCGACGAGCTGGCGTTCTTGAAGTCCTTGGCCAGTGACGACAACATTCTCGCTGGCGTCATTAAGCAGCAGGAGCTAGTCGACGGCTTGATGAAGCTGCTCAAGATCAGCGATGCCTCGGTTGACAAGGCGACCGACCTCATCGAGCAACTCATGGGTGACAATGCGAAGCTCCTCAAGGCGCTCGCCGAGAAGGAGGAGGAGGCCGCCGGCTAGAAGATGCTGCATGAGCAGAGCAGTGCCTCGGGGATAAGGCTGACAACGGTCACCGAGGAACTGATGGGTGACTTGAGGAAGCTCTGGATCGAGCGCGAGCAGGAGGTAGAGGAATCTATAGCTGCTTTCAAGCAAAGTTGTGAGGAATTGAAGAAGGAGCTGGAGGATGTCGTCGCCCGGCGATCCATCGACGAGTAGAGACAGTAGCGATCCAGATCGTTGTCTGTGATTTCCTTCTTCTCTTGCCCCCGTGTCTTCCAGGCTTTGCCGCATGTGGCATTTTAAATTATCCGGAATATGTAAGACAATTATTATCTATGCCATTGTAAATTTGTTGTATTATTCGTTGCCGTTTCATTTGTGGTTGTATTATCTGTTGCCCTATGTGGCAATTTAAATAAGGCCGGAATACGAGTTGAAAACACGAACAAAGCAAATGCTGCCATGGGATCACAAGCAAACACCCTCCGTCCAGGTGCTTTAATTAACCCATTAATGGAGAAGTTGTGAGCGAGGCGGGCGACTGGTGCATGGAGGTCAAAGAGCTCGCTTCGTGATGAGCATGGGCGTCCTTGCTGCTCGCACGTGTCCCGTCGAGCCTGTGAGGTGGACAGGATGCACGCGTCCCGTCGAGCCTACACGGCGGACTGCTCGCATGTGTCCCGTCGAGCCTGCACGGCGGACTTCTCGTATTGTCCCGTCTAATCAAACAGTTGCACGCACGCCACCGAGTTTGGTTAAATTTTGAAACGGTTCATATAATACAACCGTTTGCGATATTAACGTGTCAGCTATTTGTTTCAAAAAGGACTTCGTTGGCAATTAAAGTGTGCGCCTTGTCTCAAACTGGACGATTTTTTTACCACGGCATATATGTGCCATGTCATGAAACCATGCCAAGTTTCATGTTTTTTGGGTGAGTTTATTATTTATTGGAATTTAAAAACGGAGATTCTCAATGTTTCAGGATGACGGGAAGTTTGTAATTCATTCCAATTCCTTAAATCAGACCTAAACATGCACCCAATGACACATGTACCATTTCCCACCCATTTTGCTTCACAGGAGCATGTGCTTGGAGTTCAAATTTGAATTATGCACTACATTAAATGCCTAGAAAACTTAATTAATATATACAATGGCATATAAGAGGTTTCGTTGAGAGAAGCTCTGGTCCGTAAGAGGTTTGTAATAAAGCTTGGCCCAAATTGGAAATGTTTTTACCATGACATATGTGTGCCATGACGTGACACCATGCCACCTTTGATGACTTTCTGGTGAGTTTTGGATTTACGGGGATTTAAAAACCGAGATTCCAATTGTTTGAGGACGAGCCAGGACGCCGGTACGGCTGTAATTCGTTCCCATTCCTGGAATGGGACCTAAACATGCACCCAAGGACACATGTATAATTTTTCTAGCCATTTTTGTGAACTAGAGCATGTATTTGTAGTTCATATTTGAATTATGGACATTAAATGCCTAGGGAACTCAATTAGTGTATAAAAAGGACAAATGAACCCTGAATAGTTTAAATTTCAGCACGGATATCCTGTCGTTCCATGTTGCCCGTAGAAGAAAATACAACACGAAAAGAGGCAGTGATTACGTTTCGCCCACAAGGGGAACACATTTCCCTATCGGAACCACGAGGCTTCTTTGAGAGAAGCTCCGGTTTGTAAGAGGCTTGTAATACAGCTTGGCCCAAATGGGACAATTTTTTTACCACAACATATATGTTCCATGACGTGACACCATGCCACTTTTGATGACTTTCTGGTGAGTTTAGGATTTATGGGGATAAAAAAACCGAGATTCCAAATGTTTGAGGACAAGCCAGGACACCGGTACGGTTGTAATTCGTTCCCATTCCTGGCATGGGACCTAAACATGCAACCAAGGACACATGTATAAATTTTCTAGCCATTTTGGTGAACTGGAGCATGTATTTGAAGTTCAGATTTGAATTATGGACATTAAATGCCTAGGAAACTCAATTAGTGTATAGAAAGGCCAAACGAACCATGAATAAGTTTAAATTTCAGCATGGATATCCTGTCGTTCCATGTTGCCCATAGAAGAAAATAGAAGGGGAAAAGAGGCAGTGATTATGTTTCGCCCACAAGGGGGACATGTTTCCCTATCGGAAGCACGAGGCTTCTTTGAGAGAAGCTCCAGTTTGTAAGAGGCTTGTAATAAAAATTGCGCCAAAATGGACGAAAAATTTCCTCGACATATATGTGCCATGTCATGACACCATGCCAGGTTTCACAATTTTCGTGTGAGTTTTGGATTTACGGGGATTTAAAAATCGAGATTCTTCTCACGAAATGTTTTCAAATAGCAAACGGTTCACTTACGAAAGTCGTGTGCCTACCAAACTATGGCCGGTGCCCCCTTCTCCCTTGCTGCGCGTGCGACCTGAGTCGTGCGTTCTGATTGGCTAGAACCCAAACCCCACGGATCTTATGTGTGCACCATTAGATGCTCCCAGATCAAACAGCAACCCTCAGCCCTTTCGATAGCACATGCAGTACATGGGTAAGCACTATGCGCATGCGTCGTGCTAGCTCATGCTTCCTTCTCTACTACATTTTCTAAACAGGCTACTATTTCTTGCCACTCCTCTCATCGGTTTCCCGCCTCTTCTCCCATTGTTTTCCCGCTACCAGTGTCAGTGCTCATTGAAGGCTAGCGGCGACACACCGGCCATGTAAATATCCCACATAGTTTCTAAAAGCACAAATGTGTGTGATAGGAGGGAGTAGGTCCCATAGGGTGACCAGCGTGAAACGCCTTAATGGCAAGGAGGCAATTCCTATCTGCAAGGGGCGGCTTCCCATCGGCTAGCCTAGTCGAATAGAACGCAGAAGTTACGCGTGCTCGGGCTGGAGTAGTCCAAGGATGGGTGACCCGGTGGGAAGTTGCATATCTCAAGCTTCATTTAAATGCCATGACACGGTCATTATAGAGATATAATATATCTCTATAGTGACCTATCATGGCAATTATATAAACCTTGGGATCCTTTTTTTGCTAATTTGTAGACTATGTTTTTATTGGTTATTTTTTGCTCTAAAAAATTAAAGAATGATTGACTTGACCTGTCATGGCGATTATATAAACCTTTTTCAGGTCGCATGCAGGTTATAGGGGGCAGGGTGTTCTTCTTGAGCATGTCTCCCTTGTGTAGCTTATAGACGCCGCACATATCTGTGGGCTCCCCGAGGTATATATACTATCCTATACCTACAATTAGGTGGGGCCCACACAATCTATCCCTTTGACCCAACAACGAGAAGGGTTAGACCATGATGGTTTCCTATTGATACTAGTAAGGTACACATGCATTGCACGCATGAGTTTTGGTAACCAAATTATGAATAAATACCACACTATAGCCTCTAAGCTTTGAGTCGTATATGCATGATGTAGATGTTTGTCTAATTCTTATAGTTCATCTCATCCAAAATCAATTAGTTTTATAAAAAAAATCTATTTTAAGATTCATGGAATTGTGCATTGTAAAGCATAAAGTAAAAACAAAAATTAACAATTCATTTAGAAAAAAAGTTTGGGCAATTAAGATATGGAAGATTCTAGAACAAAGGAGAAGTGCTTGTGTTTTGAGGTTTGTGCAATATGCTTAAGTTCAACCATGGAGTCTTCTAGATTGTACATGTGGTAGAATCTGGTGGAATGTAGATGATATCCAACGGCCAGTAGTGCTCGGATTTGCCATCTCTGTACCGTCGGATTGGCTTCATCCAATGATCAACTTTAAAAGTTATTCGCACACTATATAGGGGTATAGATGTGTCCACCTCGAAGTTGGGAAACCGACATCGTACGTATTGAACCAGGCTTGGAGTCAGGTACGGTGTTCGGTTTGTAATGTAGTTGGTGGCCCATCAAAGTTGTGCATTTGGGATTTAAACACATCACACACCAACGTACCCATACATATTTTCGGGCCGCATGCAGTGTATACAGGGTCTTCTGATCGACCACATCTCCCTTGCGCGGATTTTTGTGACGACATGCATATCTGTGGGCTCCCCAAGTTATATATCATCCATTTGACCGATAACGAGGGGTATGTGTTGGCCATGAATGGATTCCTCCTAGTTCATGTTAGGGCCGGTCACCGTCACATGTCGCTCCACCAAAGCTCGAGCTCATGCGTTGTCAGGATTCCCTCCCACATGCTCGGATTGCTGGGTTCGGCCTACATCATACCCTGCGTATCTCGTCCTTAACTACCTTGCCTTCATGGTTTTTGTATGTATCGAGAGGTAGGCACCACATCTAAATTGTACATTATTCTATACTAAAAACAAACATCACCCCTTCCCAACGTACATCATTTTGGGCAGCATGCGAGAGGTGCTGGTTTTGTGGTTTCCCTCGTGCGATTTTTATGATGGTTCAATCTATTGGCCCAAGCGGTTTATCGACAACAATAGTTGTCATTTGACCAAACGATAGATTCATTGGTCCGTCTTATGGTAGGTCATGGTGACATGCATGTATGACCAAAGTATCGATCATTACGTGCATCTGCCACGCTGATGGTGGGCCGAGCATCCTAGCTAGCTACGACATTATGTCATTATAGATATATCCAAGGGTGCTTTCAAGTTTGCGAGGCAGGTGCCACCAACGTTATGCATTGTGTATTTAAAGTTTTAAACATCACACCCAATACTCCTACATATATTTGGCCACTTCCAAGTGGTTCTTGACTTCTGGCCCCTCTCATCGGTCTTCGACGACGCGCCCAAGCGTGGGCCCGCGCGGTCAAAGTTGTGCATTGGAATTTTGAACATCACAGACCACCCTTTTCACTCGTATATATTTGGGCCACATGCTGGTGGCTGCCTTCTGACCCTCTCTAACGTTTTTTGCTGCAAAGACTCTGATGACGCTCAACGGATATGAGTATAATATCTTAACCGTGTGCGATGCAACAACCGCGCAAGCGCGAGCGAAGGTTAGGTACTGGCTCAACCGTGTGCGATGCAAGTGCGCTGTAAATTCACAACGACCGCGCAAGCGCGAGCAAAGGGTGGAGGTACTGGCTTAACCGTGTGCTATGCAAGTGCGCTGTAAAAACACCACCTGCGCAAGCTAAAGGGGGGTAAGTTTATTTGGAAATTAGGACGAGCCGTATGCGATAGACCAGCTAGCTAGAAATATAAAAACAAACTACCCACCTTCAGCGTTGCAAAAATAGGCGGTTCCGCCAATTTTCGCATATTGTTATTGGACCATGCGCGATCTTGGGCACTCCCACCCCGCCCCAATTCCTTTACCCAAATTTTAGTAGCCGCCGTACTTCAACCGTCGCCCACACTCCTCCAGCACCGACCTTATAGTAAAATTGCAGTAGTCGAGGCATTTGAACCGTCACCCTCCCTCGTCCACCACCATCTGCACCCACCTAGTAGTTGCGGCGTATCCTCAAACACCCCCCCTCCATAGTCCCCCCACCTGGCCCCCCTCGAACACTAGCTCGCGGCCGCCGCCGGCGCTGCCGCCAACCCCTGCCGGTCTGCCCGTTCCTCCTACCTTAGATAATAAAGTTCAGGTTACCCAGCGATTCCCATACCATCACCCCACTCCCCTGAGTTTTTAGACGAGGCTTGCCGTGTCCCTCCCCGCTAGATCAACATCCCCAGCTCCAGAATGTCGTAGCCTAAGATCGACCACGTATCCCGGGCAGCCCGACGAGCGTTCGACCAAGAAGAGGTCTATCATGGCCTCTCCGGCGGACGTTGGCGAGGTGGCTGCCATTCATCCCGACCTGTCGATCCCGGAGCAACACGTCGCCGCGGAAGCCGGCGAAGACGTTGACTACGTTGCCATGCCGAAGGCTTGATGTTAGTGGGCTAGCGTATTACTGTATCTCAGGAAAGCTGGCTACGACATCAAGCTCGTCCACAGCGACGGCTTCACGCGGGCCATATCATAGGTTAAGTGGTCCATCCCCAACCCCTCTGGTTCAACCATCGTCGATCTCTTCGACGGCCCTGCCACTTATCTCCTCCGCCAAGCAGTCAAGGATTTGCAATCCTTATACACCATCGAGCCCATTTTGTCATTTCTGAAGGACACGTTCTACGGCAGCGGCTTGGGATCCTCAATTGCCAAGTCAGATCTCATCGACCACGACCACGAGGAGGGCACCCACGAAGGTTCTTCCAAGGTGAAATAGCCCATCTGTGACATCAGAGAGCGCACCATGGGTCTGTGCGCTTCCAACTGGAAGGATCCCGTCCATGAAATGTGAGGCAACATCCTATCAGCAAATCTTACCTTTTCTAACTTGCCAACCCGTACCCTTTGTTGTAGTAGCATTTGTCGTGCGGTGCTTTAACTGTGTCGTGTTTAATAATTTCTGTTATGCAAAAATGTATTGTTCAATCGGGCTATGTGATGTTTAAGTATGAATTGTGCACTTCAGTTTCACGAATGGCTATATTTGGTTGTTTATAGTGAGTAGACGCCTTGTTTATCTATATTTGGTTGTTAGGTTGGTTCCAGTGAGCATTTTTCCAGTTATCGAGTAGATGCCTTGTTTATATGTATTTGGTTCTTAGTTTGGTTGTTGTGAGCATTTGTCCAGTTATCAAGCAGATGCCTTGTTTATCTGTATTTGGTTGTTAGGTTGCTTTTTTAGCATTTGTCCAGTTTTCAAGCAGATGCCTTGTTTATCTGTATCTGCTTGTTAGGTTGGTTGCAGTGAGCATTTGTCTAGTTTTCAAGCATATGCCCTATTTATCTGTATTTGCTTGTTAGGTTGGTTGTAGTGAGACTCTGTCCAGTTTTCAATGGCTATATTTGGTTGTTATACTGATCATTTATGCCTTGTTTATTTCAGTCATTCATAATGTGTTGTTCATTATGTGCAAGTCGGAACTATGTCGCTCGACTGCATCAATACTAGTTTGAACGGCTATATTTGGTTCCAGTTATGCCTGGTGTAGTTAACACATGCCCTTTATTTCAGTTTTATATATTTATCTAGTGTGATGTTTAAGCATTACCTATGGTCTATTAATTTTCAATAATACCAGTTTGAATTGCAATATTTGATGGCTGTTAAGCCTACTGTCGGTAACATTGCCTTCCATTTTATATCTGCTTTAACAACATGCTGAAACAAACACATTCAAGCTATCATTTGGAAATGATGTTGTTTACCTTTGCTATATTTGTTTGATATTAAGGTTGCTGTACTTATCATGCCTTTCCAATACTTATGCAGGACAACAACGGGAGTGGCCACCATTTTCCGCCGAGGTTAGCTTCATCCCTCGGCTTGTACTCCCCCCGTCGTTCCATAATGTAGTGCATATAGATCCAGGCCTGGACACTTGTTAGCTTCTAATATTGACTTGTTGCTTGTAGGTACATATGCCCTTGGCAAGGATCCACACATCGACCCTTTTTGCGTATGGGGCAATGAGATATTCATGAACAAGCATCAAGTGAGGAAACTGATAAGGATTATTAGCAAAAAGATACAAATGGTGGCAAGAAAATTATTTGTTTATGCTCTATCCAACACAACAGTGAGCTGTAGGATGGTAACTACAAACTCTGCAGCCTTCTCTTTTTACTGCCCATAATGAGTTGTTAGACAACATGTCTGAATCTTTTTCGTTCGCAGTGGTTCCCGAAGCAGTTCACTCAAGATTACCTCGCAAAGTACATGATTGGTGGACACGCAATGAAGGTTAAATTATTTCATCCAGACTACAATGAGCATCGAGAAGTCATAATGAAGACAGTGAAGGATGGACGGGATCCATCGCAAGGGGCTGGCCTAGAGTCGTGCGCGCATTACGCATGGAGGAGGGCACAATATGGGCATTCAGCTTCACCTTCTCCAGCAACCAGAGTGTCTTTTGCCTCTCTCTTTACAGTCTTTAGTACAACTGTGGTTCATCATTCTTTACTTGGTGCTTCTGTAGTTCTTCACTATATGTACCTGTGCATCGAATTATGCATTCGTGGTTGAACCTATATTTGTAATAAACATGGTTGGATATGAAATAAGTGATTGCCTACTTTCAAATTTAAAACATGTGATTTTTAAATTAGGGATTACACTGCACACGGTTTGCGAAAGTGAAACGTCTGCGATAGACGTGGAGATCAGACATGTTTGTAGGATCCACTACGTGTGCGATCAATCTCCACTGCACACATGACATCCTCTTGAAAACTATTTGCGTTAGGCCACCTTGCACAAACGTTTACCACATAAAAATTGTGTGTGATGGACAGCCTTTGCCACACAGTTTCTTCTACGCACCGTGTGTGATGCATCCTATCACGCAAACGATAATTTTTTTAATATTGTGTGCAATGGCAACGCTATCACAAACGATTCAAGGTGGAAATTTTGTGTGATGTACCTGCGAACGGAAACATTTTCCTTGGAGCAATTGTGTGGGATGTACATACAAACGGAAACGTTTAGCGGGGAGTGACTGTGTGGGATGCCTTGCGACCGGAAACAATTTCGCCTGTATAATTGTATTTTTTGAGAACTACTCTATGTATAACGGTGTTTGAGCGCTCGCCAGTCGCACACGACCTCATTTTGCCGAGCGTGTGTGCCAGGAGGGCATATCCCCGACGGTTTCTGGGTCGTGTCGGAAGGACCCCCAATCGCCGTCACTCACTTGGTGACGGTTCCGAACGTTGTCGCAGAAAGGGGTTAAAAACCGTTTATAGCACCGACGTGTACCAGTGTGTGTGCTTATTTTGATGGATATATGGATTGTATCGGGGGGTATAAGCCATGGTAAAGTTAGAATATAGTAGGTAGAATGCAATAAAAATTATGAATGGGTTTGCAATGGTACTTAAAGTGGTGATTTGCTTTATTATACTAACGGATTTCATGAAGGTTTTGTTAAGTTTTGTGTGATTGAAGTTTTCAAGTTTTGTGTGAGGTCACGATTAATGAAGGAATAAGGAGTGGCAAGAGCCTAAGATTGGGGATGCCCGAGGAACCCCAAGGTACTATTTAAGGACTCCCAAGAAACTAAGCTTGGGGATGCCCCGGAAGGCATCCCCTCTTTCTTCTAACAACCATCGTTAATTTTACTTGGAGCTATGTTTTTATTCATCACATATCATGAGTTTTTCTTGGAGATTCTTGTATTATATGAGTCTTTGCTTGTTTTGCTTTTTAGTTTATCACAATCATCCTTGCTGAACACACTTGTTTAAGAGAGCCCCACTCATATCATGATTTGCTAGAATACTCGATGTGCTTCACTTAAATCTTTTGAGCTAGGCAGTTGCTCTAGTACTTCACTTATATCCCTTTTAGCACGGCGGTGGTTATATTTTAAAGAAATAAACTCTCTTGCTTCACGTATATTATTTTGAGAGTTGAATTTTTTTAAACAAATATGCTCTCATGCTTCACTTATATTATTTTGAGAATTGATAATTTTGAAGAAATATTTATGCTCTCGTGCTTCACTTAGATCTTTTTGAGAGTTGACAATAGTAACGGTAATTTGCACGAGATATGAATTTGGTCCCAAAGTGATAGATATCCAAGGGGGATATAATAAAAACTTTCATCAAGATCATTGGATATTATGAACTTGATTCCTGCAATAGTTTTGCGATATGGAGATAGTGGTATGTGCGTCATGTTGGTGAGTAATTATGCTTTAGTAGGAATATTGGTGTTAAGGTTTGTGATTCCCTATGCATGCACATAAACTCAATAGTTATGCATTGAAATTATATCCTACTTGTGGTGCATTATTCAGTGTTAATTATGCTCAATGCATGTTTATGACCGTTTTTGTTTTTTTGTTGGTTGCTTCTCAATCTATTTGTTAGCCTTCACTTGTACTAAGTGGGAATGCTACTTGTGGATCAAACTCCTTAAACCCAAAGTTGTGCCAAATGAGTCGAGCATACCTTCCTATGTGCGGTATTTCCATATCATTCCAAGTAAATTTGCATGTGTCAACTCTAATGTTCAAAATGATATTTCGTCTTGTGTGCCTGTACCGCTCATGAAGTGGCAGGGGGCGGCCAATATTTTACATGCTAGGTATTTTATTCTCATGATGAGTTTTTATTCACTTGTCACTGCACGAGAGTGTGGCAGGTAATAGGGATGCCCGTGGATATGGAAGGCACCCGTGGATATGGCTAGCCATGGATTGTGAAATAATGGTGGAAAGGAAATAAACTTTAATTTCTGTTTGGGAAATGCCTATAATTTGTCTAGCATGGAAAATATTGGGAATTCTCGGTCTTTCCGTTGACAGGAAAAGCATGCCTTTCAAAACAATTTTATCTCTCAATTTAAGCTATGAGCTCTAGCACCTCTATAAATCTATGCTTCCCTCTGCGAAGGGCCTATCTATTTACTTTTATGCAATTTTATTTTTATGTTGAGTCTCCATCTTCTCTTATAAAGCACCAACTAGGGAACACAATTGTCATACTTGTGTATTGGATGTAGCTAATATTTAAGTGTGTTTCATGAATGCATCAAAGATTGACAGGAAAGGGATGACTTTCTTTAGCGTTGATATTTTGAACGACATGGTTGCTTGTTGATATGCTTGAGTATTGATGTCTTCATGTCAAATTATAGACTATTGCTTTGAATCATTCAAATCCAAATGTCCATGCTACAAAGAAAAGAATATATGATGAATATGTTAGGTAGCATTCCACATCAAAAATTCTATTTTTATCATTTACCTACTCGAGGACGAGCTGGAATTAAGCTTGGCGATGCTTGATACATCTCCAACGTATCTATAATTTTTTATTGTTCCATGCTATTATATTATCAATCTTGGATGTTTTGTATACATTTACAAGCAACTTTATATCATTTCTTGGGACTAACCTATTAACTTAGTGCCGAGTGCTAGTTGCTGTTTTTTTAATTTGCAGAATATCAGTAGCAAACAAAGTCCAAATGCCACAAAACTTTTTGGAGATTTTTTTTCCAGCAATAAGAGACTCTGGAAGCTTTGGGAGGGAACGAGAAGAAGGAGTGGCCCACTAGGCACGAGGGTGCGCCAGGGGTCTCTAGCGCGCCCTAGTGGGTAGTGGGGCCCACAAGCCTCCGCTTGACCTAACTCCGCCTCTATAAATACTCTAAAATCAGAAAACCTACCAGGGAGTCCACGAAATACTTTTTCCGCTCACACAAGTTCCAGAACCACAAGATTCCATCTAGAGGCCTTTTCCAACACTCTACTGGAGGGGGAAACGATCACGGAAGGGTTCTTCATCATCCTTGCTGCCCCTCCGATGATGTGCGAGTAGTTTACCACGAACCTATGGGTCCATATTTAGTAGCTAGACAGCTTCTTCTCTCTTTTTGATCTTAAATACAATGTTCTCCTTGGTGTTCTTGGAGATCTATTTGATGTAATGACCTTTTTGGCGTATTTGTTGGGATTCGATGAATTGTGAGTTTATGATCAGATCTATCCATGGATATTATTTGAGTTTTCTCTGAACTCTTTTGCCCATTATTTTTATAGCCTTGTATTCCTTCTCCTATTTATTGGTTTGGTTTGGCCAACTAGATTGATTTATCTTGCCATGGGAAGAGGTGCTTTGTGATGGGTTTGATCTTGCGGTGCTCAATCCCAGTGACAGAAAGGGACATGACTCGCATGTATCATTGCTATTAGGGGTAACAAGATGGGATTAATTTCACCCATGAGTTTATTTGTCTACATCATGTCATCTTGCTTAAGGCATTACTCTGTTCTTCCATGAACTTAATACACTAGATGCATGTTGTATAGTGGTCGATGTGTGGAGTAAGAGCTGTAGATGCAGAATCATTTCGGTGTACTTGTCTTGGACGTGATGCCTATATAGATGATCATTGCCTTGGATATCATCATCATTATTTGCTTTTCTTTCAATTGCCCAACAGTAATTTGTTTACCCACCGTATGCTATTTTTATGAGACAAGCCTCTAGTGAAAACTATGGCCCCGGGTCTATTTTCTATCATATATTAAAACCAAAAATACCTTGCTGCAATTTTATTTATTTTATTTTATTTTGTATTTTTGCTCCATCTATCTATCAAAAACTATATCTTTTCATCTTGCTCGTAACCGTTGAGGGATTGACAACCCCTCTACGTGTTGGGTTGCAAGTATTTGTTGTTTGTGTGCAGGTGTTGTTTACATAGTGTTGATTGGTTCTCCTACTAGATTGATAACCTTGGTTTCATAACTGAGGAAAATACTTATCTCTAATGTACTGCATCATCCTCCCCTCGTCGGGGAAATCCCAACGCAGCTCACAAGTAGCAACAAGTAACGTTGCTCGAAATACTCAAATGGCTAGTCTCGATAGGAAAGTGATGCAAAATGGGCTCGAGGTTAACAAGCGATGGCAAGGGAGAATATACAATGATGTTGTCGAGGTTACCGTTCTTGCTTACGGTGGAAGGTGTCAAAATGGTGAAGTGGTCGTTGGCGATGACGAATTCGGGGCGACGATGAGCGGCGGTGATATCATTTACAAACCGTCCCTAAGTTGCCGAAAGACATTATGAAACGGAAACCGCGACTCAAAATCTCAAATAACAAAACGTGTCAAAATTATAGGTGGTATCAAAAAACGATGGTGGTCGTTGCGGAAAACGATGGTGGTATGCAGAAGAAATGGTGGTAATCCTGTCAAAATTGGTGAAAAATTGGCGAAGTTGGTGATGATTTCGGCTGTCACGCGCTGGTTGTCCGGGTGTCAGGCCAGATGTCCGGGTCACGGGTCGGATGTCCGGGACCCCTGATCTGTGGTCGAACTCGAGATGAACTTCGGGAAATCGAAACATTAGGTCAAAATTCATGGAATTTCATGGGTGGAAATTGGGGAAAAGTTGAGGGAAGCTAGACCCACTGGTAACACAACAAATCCATGGATCAAATCCAACAAAACATCATCAAACCGATAAATCACAAAAAAATTGGTATGGCTATTTTTATGGGGACTTTTGAAATTGAGACAAAACACAACAAAATTAGGCTAGAAAACAATGGGGAAGACTCCAAAATCATTATCAACCTAAGCTCTCATCCAAGATGACCTCAGGGTGGAACCCTATGGTGTCGATATTTCACAATTTGGAGGGTAGGGAAGAACGCGAAGAATACAGAAGGAAAATCACTCAAATATACAAGACACAATCACACATGTGCTAAATCCACACACACACGGAGAGATACACGATCCAAAGTCAACAAGGGAGGATACAAACGGTAGCTATGTCATTCCATTAAGGGGTCTTGAATCCAAGGAGGATCTTCCCATAAACGGGTCTTGCATCCACTTGGGGGATCTTCTCACATGGAGGCCTTGATCTCCATGGGAGTAGGGGTAAGTGGATGAGCAAAGCTCTATCTCAATGAGCTAATCCTTTGCTAACCCTAGGAAATGGGAGGACGAGGTCTATATATTGTGCTAGTACAAGTTGGGGCGAGTTGGAGGGATACATGGGTCGGAGGCCTGATAACCCACAAGTATAGGGGATCACAACCATTTTTGAGGGTAGATATTCAACCCAAATTTATTAATTCGACACAAGGGGGGCCAAAGAATATTTGCAAGTACTAGAAGTTGAGTTGTCAATTCAACCACACCTGAAAGCCTTACTATCTGCAGCAAAGTGATCAGTAGCAAAGGTAGTATGATAATTTCATAGTAGCAGTAACAATAGAAATAGTAACAGTAGCAGTTTCGTAGTGATTGTAATAGCAACAACGGCGAAAGTAACATAGCAGAGATCAATAAATGAAAAGCGCGTACGCACTAGATCAGCGATGGATAATTGTGTTGGATAATATTCATCATGTAGGAGTTACAACCTAGAGCGACACAGAACTAGCTCCAATTCATCAATGTAATGTAGGCATGTATTCCGTATATTGTCATACGTGCTTATGGAAAAGAACTTGCATGACATCTTTTGTCCTACCCTCCCATGGAAGCGGGGTCCAAAAGGAAACTAAGGGATATTAAGGCCTCCTTTTAACAGAGAAACGGAACAAAGCATTAGCACTTAGTGAATACATGAACTCCTCAAACTACGGTAATCACCGGAAAGAATCCCTAGTATTGTCACCTTGGGTATGTGGATCATAACTCGTAATAGGTGCATATAACTTGGAAGATAGGATCAAGAACACACATATATTCATGAAAACATAAGAGGTTCAGATCTGAAATCATGGCACTCAGGCCCTAGTGATAATCATTAAGCATAGCAAAGTCATCGCAACATCAATCTCAGAACTAGGGGATACTAGGGAGCAAGTCCTAACAAAACTAACTCGATTACATGATAAATCTCATCCAACCCATCACCGTCCAACCTGCCTACGAAGGAATTACTCACTCTCGGCAGTGAGCATCATGAAACTGGTGGTGAAGGAAGGTTGATGATGACGATAGCGACGGATTCCACCCTCCGAAGCCCCGAACAGACTCCAGATCATCCCTCCCGGTGAAGAACAAGAGGTGGCAGCGGTTCCTTATCAACAAACGCGATGAATCCTTCTCCCTGATTTTTTTCTTGGCGAATAGGTATATATGGAGTTGGAGTTAGGTTGCCGGAGGTCCAGGGGGCCCACAAGCTCACCAAGCGCGCCCTTGGGGGTGGGCGCTCACCCCGAGCTTGTGGCTCCTGGGTGACCCCCTCTGGTATCTTTTTCCGCCAGTATTTTTTTATATATTCCAAAAATATTCTCCGTAAATATTTTGGTCAATCTGAGAACTTTGATTTATGCACAAAAATAACACCATGGCAATTCTGCTGAAAACAGCGTCTGTCCGGGTCAATTCCATTCAAATCATGCAAATTATAGTCCAAAACAAGAGCAAAAGTATTTGGATAAGTAGATACAATGGAGACGTATCAACTCCCCCAAGCTTAACTCATTGCTTGTCCTCAAGCAATTTAGTTGAATAACTGAAAGTGACAAAGAAAAACTTATAAAAACTCTATTTGATCTTGCTGTTGTATATATGACTAACCATGTCCAGGTATTCAGCAAAGAGTATGAACTAACCATATTCGCGAACATTTAGGTCTCACATTTACACACATCAATGACATAACCAACTAGCGAGCGATAATAAGATGTCTTGGATGACAACACTTCTTCAAAATAATCAAGATATAATATGATATAATGGTATCTCGCTAACACTTTCTGAGACCACAAAACATAAATGCAGAGCACCACTAAAGTTCAGGCACTGACTGGACATTGTAATTCATGGTAAAGAAGATCTAGACACACTCATACCCAACAACTAAAAACAAAGCATAAACATGACAACGGTGCTCTCCAGCTGGTGCTTTAATGAGAAGATAACGACTCAACAACAAAATTAAATAGATAGGCCCTTCGTAGAGGGAAGCAGGGATTTGCAGAGGTGCCAGAGCTCGAAGCTTTTAAAACATAGATGAATATAATTTTGAGATATATGCTTTCATTGTGAACATAGTAACCGAGAGTTCTCACTATCTTCCATGCTAGACACATTATAGGCGGTTCCCAAACAGAATGGTAAAGTTTTACTCCCTCTCCACCAACAAACACAAGCCATGGCTAGCCGAATCCTCGGGTACCCTCCATGCCAACAACAATCTGGGTGAGTTTTGTTTCATTATTATATTTTGATTTTGATTTTGATCATAGGACCGGGCATCCTGATTACCAGCCACTTTCTCGTGAATGACAAGTGAATAAACACTCATCATGATAATAACCCATCTAGCATGGAAGATACTGATAGCTCCCTGTCGCTACATGAGCGATTCGGGCATACAAAACAAATTATTATTCGAAGATTTAGAGTTTGGCACATGCAAATTTACTTGGAACGGCGGGTAAATACCGCATATAGGTAGGTATGGTGGACTCATGTGGAATAACATTGGGTTTAAGGAAGTGGATGCACAAGAAGTATTCCCGCTTAGTACAAGTGAAGGCTAGCAAATAGATTGAGGAGCGACCAACTAGAGAGCGACAACGGTCATAAACATGCTTTGAGATTAATCAACATTGAATGCAAGCATGAGTAGGATATAAATCACCATGAACACAAATATTGTGGAGGCTTTGTTGGTTTTGATTCAACTACATGCATGAACATGTGCCAAGTCAAGCCACTTGAATCATTCAGAGGAAGATACCATCCTATCATACTATCATAACCATTTTAAAAGCATGTTGGCACACAAGACAAACCATTATTCACTCCTACCTATTTAAGCATGGCATGAGTAACTATGATCTCTAATTGTCATTGCAAACATGTTTAATTCATAATAGGCTGAATCAAGAACGATGAGCTAAATATTTTTACAAAAACAAGACAGGTCGAGTTCATACCGGCTCTTTTCCATCTCAATCAATTCATCAAATTTCGTCATTATTGCCTTTCACTTGCACGACCGAATGTTGTGAATAATAATAAGAGTGCACCTGTCATGGACTAAGCTGGAATGTGCAAACATTTTGTCGGCATGGAAGCACGATCACCTATGGGGCAGGGGTACCCCTTTGTGGTTCGGCAAGGGGATGGTCACAGTGCACAAAGAGCAGAAACAGCAGGGGGCAGCACGGCGATGAAAGCTCTCTTTTACCCAAGTTCGGGGTGCTTTGCAGCGTAAAACCCTACTCCTGCTATGGTGTATTGATCTAGAGGAACACGAAGGCACGACGGCTCCAGCCCGGCAAGGGTGCCTTGGGGGGAGCAATGTGTGCGTGCAAGTGTTGGGGAATCTAAAAAACCGAACCGTTTGCTAGGTTGCCTCGGGCCTCCTTTTATAGCTTAAGGGGTGACCACAGTGGCAAAACAGTCATTTTGGTGTGATTAGATAGCTAATAGTGCTATCATACCTAATGTTGGCTCTTAGGACAAAGTGCATTAAATGCACTGCTAGGTGTCATGTTGAGGTTGAAGCCCCGCAAGCCTGCCGCGTCGCTTATCCATCTCCTCCTTATTAGCATGACACGCCATCTGGACGGGTGTCAATAAAGCTAACCTTTTACCCACCATGCTACCACGTGCCTAATAGGATCCACCTAGTTACTTGATAGCTTGACACCGCACTGATTAATGACTTGTGTATGATGAGGTGGAGCGGTCACATCTTGGTGAAGGTCTGCCAGCAAGGAGCCTGGCGGGTTCTGAGCTTGACGACCCCGGTAGCCTTGCCGGGGCAAGCTGGTCTTATCTCTCTAGTGTAGCCTCGACCCAGCCGGGCCCTCCTGCCCAGCAAGGGAGGCTTCCCTGAGGTGATTTCCTCTCAGCTTGATCTTCTTAATGCTCTCCTTGATCTCACGAAGAGCGGTTCCCTGGCTTGCTTTTATCTCTTGCCAAGGTACCTTGCCGGGGAAGGGGGAATGTCGGTGTACAAAAGTAGGGGCTCTCCTTTTGACCCCTTTACTTGTGCACGGGCAGTCAGAGCCACGCGCCATGGCCACACTTAGCAGGGAAGAGGAGGGAAGCCGGAGAGAAGCTGAAGCACAAGAGAAACAAGGCGACGCTAAGACTAGAAGCAAAAAAGAGCAAAGGGGCGAGGTGGACCTCCCCGGCAAGACCCTTGCCGGGACGACCTCCGCGGCCTCGGCAAGAGCTTTGCCGGGGCAACTTGCCCAACACCAGTAGAGCAAGCCACCCTGGAGCCCAAGGGTTCCAAACGGCGTCAACAAACTACATTGGAGCCAGGGCTCGGGAGGCACCTCCTTGATGGCATGAAGATCTTTGTCAAGATCATAAATACACAGGATCAGATGAGGACCAGAAGACAGCGATCCTCGGCGGGATCCTAGCCGAGGAAATCCACAAGACCCCTGGCAAGCGCCTGGCCGGGGACGACTGCAACGCCATGTCAAGACCCTTGCTGGGCCCCCCGGCAAGACCCTTCCCGAGGGCATCAGCGGGGCCACAGCCAGGCCCGCACCCGCCAAGACTCCACCGCCGTCCCCAAGTAGCTGCTAGCACAACCAGCTGGGCAGGCACCTGCGTGGCGACGGGCGGCCTCTACACCGACTCAGCAAGCACCTATGTGGTGGCATGCAGATCTTCGTGAAGGCCCTGCCACCGCGCCACCTCAGCAGCCTGCCTGCCTACATGGCGCCGCACACATCGCTGGCCTGGGCGCGTGTCGAAGCGAGGCGGAGCGGCGACGGACAGGACGAGCCTCGTTCCCGTCCCCGATAAAGCTAATGGACACCTAAGTAGTGCATTGAATGTGCTTTGTCCCGTAATGCCGAGCGATAAGCTCGTGCACTGTACGCCTTTCCACCTCCTGTGTGCCACTGTGGCAACCCCTTTTGCCTATAAAAGGAGGCCCGAGGCGGCCACGAGAGGGATTCGGCTCGTTGGAACTACGCAGCCACCATAGCTAGTTCGAGAGCTCAAGAACACTCTGAAATACACACCAAAGTAGGACTAGGGTATTATGCATCCTCGCGGCCCGAACCTCGGTAAACGATCTTTGTGCTAGCTCCTAAACCTGCTCTTCTCACAACCCCGCGCCCGCCGACCGTAGAAGGGATTCCAGTGATCCCATAGGTGTCGTTTCCACCGACATCTTTGGCGCGCCAGGTAGGGGGTGCAGTTTTGAGAATCTGGTGTAGCAGTTAGCCTAGCAGTTCTTCATCGCCATGGCTTCCAAGGAAGAAGACAACCAAGCTTGACGGCACCATCTGTAGATGCGGTGGACGCCCGTGCAACGACAGAAAAGCTAAGTCATGCCAAAATTTAAATATTTCCTTTTTATATAAGGTTATTATCCTTGAAGCTCCTGCCCAATGTATGGAAAACCTGCACGCAAGGGGGCCCTTCCGCGATTGGCAACGCCCTTGCTCTGTTTCGAGTCCGCTCAATAGCTCAAGCAGCCGCGTCAAGAGCGGCAGGGTAGCCTTCCGCAATTAGCAACGCTCTTGATTCTGACTCGAGTCAAGCTCGATAGTTCGAGCGGCCGCGTTGAGGGCGGTAAGGTGGCTCGCCTGGCAGCAAGCATACCCGACAAGCTATTGGGGATCCGTCATCAAGGCGCCGTGGCCTGGGTTACGCGCCGGCAAGCCTACCCGATTAACGTAGGGTGAACATACAAGGGGGGGATTGAACAGGAAAGTAACATGCATAATATCAAAAGTACTGCAGAGTTATATTACATTCATTGTTGCTGCGGTTCTAACTAAAGATAGAAATTGTCTTGGTCGTGAACCTGCAGCGGCGATGAGAAACGGGTGCCTAATCCCGGCGCTGGCCCTCCACCCTCTCGATTCCGTCAACGCAGCTGAAGATGGGCTTGATATGCTCCTTGATACACTCCTTGAGCTCCCTGAGCGTGGCGTCGAAGTCGAGGTCGGGGTTCCAGTACGCCACCTTGGTGAGGACCTTGGTCATGGCACCCCGGCAAAGCCTCCGGGACTCGTCGGCCATAGAGGCCGCCCGATTGGAGTGAAGATGCTCCAGGGCTCCAAGAACACCCTCGAAGAATAGGGTCAGCTTGGCGTTGGGGCTCACGTTGCGCTCCGGGGTGTACCTCACATTTGGCATCCCCATGGTAGCGAGCTGCGTGGTGATCCTACCGGCGACGTTCTCGAGGCGGCCGACCCAGCGATCCTCGCCCTCCACAAAATCCTTGTGGTTGGCAGCTTCGTTCATCCGTAGCTACTTCTCGGCCTCCAGATCTTTGGCCAAGGTCCCCTCCCGAGCCTTGGCCTCCAAGAGTGTCCTCTCAAGACCCTCCAGCTTTAGCTTCAGATCTTTGATGGAGTCGTTGGCCTTGGAGAGCTGCTCAGCCTTGCCAAGGACTGCGCCCTGCGCCTCCACTAGGGCACCGTTGAGCGTGTTCTTCTCCTCGTCCAGCTTCAGGGTCTGGTCCTTCAGCCCGTCCCGCTCCACCTCCAGCTCCCTCACCTTGCCGGTGTGAACCAGAGCCTGGGCATTGAGTGCCTCCCTGTGCCTCTGCTCCAGCTCTTGGGTCCGCTGCACGACGAGCTTCTCCACCTCCTCGTCCTTGCCGCGGAGCATTTTTCCAAGCTTCTCCTGATGCGCGGCAAGGTCCTCCTCCTGGGAGTTCAGCACGGCCTGGTGCTGGGTTCGAGCGGCCTCGGCTTCGGCGGCCAGGTTCTTCGCCCTCTCCTCGGCCTTCTCGATGTCGGCCCGCTTTATGGTGAGCTCCACCACGCGCTTGGCTAGCTCACCCTGGGCGGCCTTCAGGTCCTTGTGGGCCTGGCGGAACCTAGCCTGCGCCTTGGCAACATGCCCCTCGAAGTCCGCCTCCGCCTTGTCCACCATCGCCATCCTGGAATTGGCCTTGTCCAGGCGAGCGCGGTGAAGCGCCCGGAGCTTCTGGAAGTTGGTGCCCATGGCCTGGAGGCGCCGCCACCGGCGCTCGACTCGTCAACAACCTCGAGCCCGGCGGCAGCGAGCACTTCATCATCAAACACCTCCCCTTCGACGGGTGCCCCGGTGCTCGCCGTCCCTGGGAGGTGGACGAACAGGTCATCGCTCACCCTCAGGTACCTGAATGAGCCAGAGGCAGCGGAGGAGGAAGGTTGGTCGTCAACCACCTCCTCGTCGGCAACGGCCTTGCCGGCCTCCTCGGCAGGCCCCTTGCCGGCCTCCTCGGCAGCAGCCTTGCCGGGCTCCCCAGCAGGCCCCTTGGCGGCGTCGTCAGCGGCACCTTTGGCGGCCTCCTCGGTGGCGATCTTCTCGGCCTCCGCCACGGCATCCTTGGCAACATCCTCAATGACGGTGTCTATATCCTCCGGATCCGCTGAGGGAGGATCTGGATACCGAGAAGGGGATGAGGTGAAGCCAAGACCAAGATTCGGAAAGAACAGAAAAAGAACAGGGACGGAAGGCTAGTGACTTACCAGTGCCGGGCTGGGAAGCAGAGGTCCCCTCCCCGCCAACATTTGGCGCCGAGGTGAAGCCACCAGTGCCCGAGTTCGCCTCCTCCTCCTCCTCCATGTGCATGGGCTCGGTGCTTGGCGCCTTTACTGGGGATACCCCTCTGGGCGGCGTGGTTGATAGGGGTGGCGTGTTGGGGGTAGCCCTTAGTGGCTCCTCCTGCTGTTGTCCTCCTCCTGCAACCACGGCAAGGTCAGCGCCAAGGGATCATACCCCCAACACACGTCGACAAGGGGTGAGTGATGAGCTTACGCTGGGGGCTGTGCCGGGGGCTGTTGTCCGGGCTGCTCAACACCACCAGCGGTGTACCGGAAGTACCTGCCGGGGGTTGGCCGCTCGCCGAAGCCCTGGCCCTCTTCACCCTCTGGGCCAGTGTTTCCGCATCCCTGCAAAGATGAAGAACAGATCAAGACAAGCGGCACGAACTGAGGGGACGGGTGAGGCGACCGTTCCCCACCCCGTGATCATGGGGCACGGACTCCTTGAAGGCCACGACCCGAATCCGCCCGAGTAAATGAGCCGCGCCTCTGCGCCTCCCTCTTTTTTGGGAAGGCGCGAGCCGCCTCTTTACCACGATATGACGCATGCGTGCGGGAACCTCCCCACGCATGACCCCCACGTCACGCATGACCCCCCATGTCGCGCGTTCAACGCAGGTCGTGGGGAAGCGCAGCGGCCGAAAAGTTACTGCGGTAAAATCCGTCCCACCTGCCCGCGCATCGTTTTGGGCCTGGCCCAACAACGCTTCACGCTTATGTGTGGCCTAGGCCCACGGTGAAGGTAAGGTAACGCTGTGATTGTTGCTCAAAAAACTGACCGAACACGTTCGAGTTATTGGCTCGTCCGACCCGGCAGCATTCATGAGTCGCTCGTTCAACTGTCCCTCGGAGACACGGTCGAGAAGTGCCATGCATGGTCGCCCCCGCCCGTCCTTTCTTTCTCTCAGTCCCACCAGGGTGGGCCCCTCTGGGGTAATAAAGAAATGGATAAAAAAGGGGACTTCTGCTACGGGCTATGCCACCCATTACTTATGAGGGAAGTCGCATCCGTCCCATCGCAAGCACCTACAATGTCATGATCACATTGGTTTACCCTTTTTTGGTAGTTCAACGGACGGTCGCCCCTCCAACAAGAAAAGGTAGAAATATGGAAACTTCTCTGCCATTTATTTCGGAGAATTTATAGAGGAAATCGGGTTTTAAATTTCCAGAAACCGCACGATTGGGGGCTCCTGTTGGTGTACAAAAGTAGGGGCTCTCCTTTTGACCCCTTTACTTGTGCACGGGCAGTCAGAGCCGCACGCCACGGCCACACTTAGCAGGGCAGAGGAGGGAAGCCGGAGAGAAGCCGAAGCACAAGAAAAACAAGGCGATGACAAGACCAGAAGCATAAAAGAGCAAAGGGGCGAGGTGGACCTCCCCGGGAAGACCGTTGCCGGGCAGCCCCGGCAAGAGCTTTGCCAGGGCAACTTGCCCAACACCAGCAGAGCGAGCCACCCTTGAGCCCAAGGGTTCCAAACGGCGTCAACAAACTACATTGGAGCCAGGGCTCGGGAGGCACCTCCATGGTGGCATGCAGATATTTGTCAAGATCATAAATACATAGGATCAGATGAGGGCCAGAAGACGACGATCCTCTGCGAGATCCTAGCCGAGGAAATCCACAAGACCCCCGGCAAGCGCCCTGCCGAGGACGACTGCAACGCCATGGCAAGACCCTTGCCGGGCCCCCCAGCAAGGCCCTTGATGAGGGCATCAGCAGGGCCACAGCCAGGCCCGCACCCGCCAAGACTCCACCGCCGTCCCGAAGCAGCGGCTAGGTCAACCAGCTGGGTAGGCACCTGCGTAGCGACGGGCGGCCTCTACACTGGCTCAGCAAGCACCTGTGTGGTGGCATGCAGATCTTCGTGAAGGCCCTGCCACCGCACCACCTCAGCAGCCTGCCTGCCTACATGGCGCCGCACACATCGCTGGCCTGAGCGCGTGTTGAAGCGAGGCGGAGCGGCGACGGACAGGACGGGCCTCGTTCCCATCCCCGATAAAGCTAATGGACACCTAACTAGTGCATTGAATGCGCTTTGTCCCATAATGTCGAGTGATAAGCTCGCGCACTGTACGCCTTTCCACCTCCTGTGTGCCACTGTGGCAACCCCTTTTGCTTATAAAAGGAGGCCCGAGGCGACCAGGAGAGGGATTCGGCTCGTTGGAACTACGCAGCCACCGTAGCTAGTTCGAGAGCTCAAGAACACTCTAAAATACACACCAAAGCAGGACTAGGGTGTTACGCATCCTCGCGGTCCAAACCTGGGTAAACGATCTTTGTGCTAGCTCCTAAACCTGCTCTTCTCACAACCCCACGCCCGCCGACCATAGAAGAGATTCCAGTGATCCCATAGGTGTCGTTTCCACCAACAGGGAACTACAGCCGTCCGTGCACAAGTAAGTAGTTCTAGGGACCCCGTTTCTGGTGCACCAACAGGAGCCCCCGTCCCTGGCCCATATGCGCGTCTGTGGCGTCGTTTGGTTAGGCCCAACAATGTGCATGGACACAGGTGGCACAGAAAAATTGATACACTCTTTTACTGCGATCTGTAATCATAACGGTTCTTCCAACGCACGTCTAATCCGCGGTTTAACCGCAAGTCATGGGCTCCGTTGCAGTTATCAATCACTGTGTATCCATGGCAGGCGCGGCTTGGGAGGCAGCGAAGAGCCAGCCCCCTCGCGTTTTCCCCATAAAAATTAACCGCGAAGGGGCGTTGCTCATTCACTTTTGCCTCCCCTGGTTCCGTCTTCTTCCTCTTGCCAAGAACAGACCATTTCCGCCGCCGCCGTCGACACCCAAATCAATCTTCCCCAAAGCTTTCCTTTCTGTGCCCCGGATGGCGCCCAGGGCAACCGATGCGAAAGGAAAGAAGGCAGCCAAGACACTCGACCCCAAGGCGAAGCAGAGAAAGCGGGAGTTGGAGGAACTGGAGAAGCGGCAGAATGGAAGTGTCGTCTTCTCGCTGCCTACCTTGTCCTCCAATACTTTGAAGGAGAGGTACTCCTATATGTGGGGTACAGTGACTGATGGCCATGGAGCCCCTCAGGTTCTTCCTTTCGGCCCCACAACCCCAAGTAACTCTTATCCCTTCTTCTGCGCATATTTTTACTGTGGACTGGTACCGCCATACTCTGATTTCCTCCGTGAACTGATGTCGACTTATGGATTCCAATTGCTTGATTTTACTCCAAATGTCGTGATGTGTATGGCGGTATTTGCACATTTCTGCGAGAATTTCGTTGGAGTCATGCCCAATGTTGATCTATTCCGACACTTCTTCATCCCTCGGGTGGAGAACGATGCGCTATCTGGAAGCGTAACATGGTTCTCGAGGGGGAAGAAGAACCAGAGAGACTACATCCTTGGACACCTCCATCACAGGTGGGAGGAATGGAGAGGAACCTGGTGCTGGATTCAAGAAGAGTACTTCCGAGCGTTCTGCTTATCGCGGACGCGGAAGATTGACCGGGATGATAACTGGAAGAAGTTTGGTGCCAACGAGAAGAAACTTCGCCCGAACTTGAACAGGGTTGCTCGCCTGCGGGATGCCGGCTGACCATGGAGATGGTTGGGGCCGACTTCTTGTGGCACCGCATCGCCTCGATACCGAGAGGGACATGCCAACTTGGCTGTACCAGAATGTCGGGGACATAATACGGCTGCATCCAGGCCGCGGCTGCAACTTGACGGTGCTGGGCCACTCCTAGCTCTACCAATAGTTGTTCCACAAGTTGGGCACTTTCCACTTGCCGGACATAGTCGTGCCGCTGCACAACAACACAAAGAGAGGTGACATCTTGGCATGGATGCTAGACTGCTCTGCTGCCAGGGTCAAGGAAAGTTGGGAACTGCCCTCCTTGTCGGCTGAAAAGAGGTGAGCTGCCGGACTAGTGGAGAAAGTTGTCCGAAGGGAGAACGACCTGGTCAATGACACCAGAGAGGAGGAGCAGGCATACATTGCCAGTAGACTCGCAGAGGCCCATATGGCAGCGCAGGCAAAGCCTGCAATTCCCTCCAAGGACACTTAGGAAGACCCAGAGGAGGAAGAGGATGATGATGATGAGCCTACTGAGGGAGGACGGGAAGAGCTCGTCCGAGACGAGGCTGCCAGGGAGGAGGTGGCAGAGAAGTTGGAGGAAGAAGACTTCCAAGTTCGTGAACCACCACGCCGCCTTCACGGCAAGGGGGCATGAGGATGAGGGGACCCCCAGGTCTCGATCTGCTTCTGCGGTGAGGAAGTCTGCCTCCAAAACTGGGGAGCAAAAGATAATACGCCGGCAATCCTTACGGCTATTCAAGCTCAAACCTCCATCTTACCGGGAAGAACTTCCTGAGGAAGATGAAATTCCTTCCCCGCCAAGTTCACCTCGGCCAGCCATCAAGAGGGCCAGGGTGTCTCCACCACCATCCAAGTACAAGATGGACATGCTCATTGAATCTGATGAAGAGTAAGCTACTCCTTGCCTTTTCATGTCTTGAATTGTTGCATCTGTTAATCCTGATTAAACTCTTGGTTGTGCCAGGGAGGAGACGCTCACCCAGCAAGCGAAACGGTCCAAGGCGGCGCGTGACTTGTCTTTAGGGACTGGGCAAGAGGCATTACTGGATGAATCCGTGGTCTCCAACCCCCAGACCAGCTCCCTCGCCAAGAAGTGCCCCCGCCTCCGATAGCTGCCATGAACGTCGAAGGCCGCTCTTCTGGTGAGGGGCAGGAGGCGGAAGGGGAGCAGCAAGGTGAAGAAGGCCGAGAAGTAAACCCCACCAAAGGTTCCCCTTCTACCACAATTCTAGGAAGAACTTCTGCGACAAAGGCCCCTACTGATGACATTGTTCGCATCAGCGCCTCTCCAACGATGGAAAACATTGAGGGCCATGTGCCGGCAATACAGGTTGCCGGGGGTGGGGATGCCCCTTCCCAACAAGTACAGCCAGGCAATCCTCTCACCGTAGGGTCACTTCCACCAGAATACTTGTTCATTGGTTTCTATAAATAATTGAGATCTCATTATTTTCCTCCCATATTGTCCTGGTTTTCTAGCTCCAGCTTCCTTCGTAGAAGGAGATGATCTCGAAGAGGTTGTCTATATTGCAAGGCTGCTGCCGAGGAGACCACCAAGATTGCCACCGTGAAAAATCTTGAGCGCAATGCCGGTGATATCTTGGAGACAAGCGTGGTGATGGAGGAGGCCCCCGTCAAGCCACCGGAGCCCGCCAAGGCAAGTGCAGGTGCAACACTCATCACAGACTCGCAGCCAATCCTTTGCCGAGCCCCCGGTGTTGATGGCCCCTTGTAACATCCCAAAATTTTCCAAATTTTGGAATGTTAATAATAAGTAATTGTTGAGTGAGTTGCTATGATTTTCAAGGGAAATTAAAACCTATCCGAGTCTTGTTTCAAAAAAATTATCAAATTCAATTTTTTTTCTTTGGACTCCTATGAAATATTTTGAAACTATATTAAAACAATGGAGTGAGAATAAAATTACTTTCTCAAATATGGTGGATAAATATTTCATAAAATATTTATTTGTTATTTGGATTTCTTTTGAATTTGGAATTTATTTGGGAGTTTTTAGTGTCATCTAAATATTTCCAAATTACTCAAATAAAAATAAATGAGAGGAGATAATGTGACTTCTCCAAAAATATTTTGGGAACATTTAATTCTTCACAATTATAATTTTGAGAACCATGGCAATTTTAAGTGCATGTATCATGGCAATTTTAGTTTATGGTTCATGGCAAGTCTAGTTTCTTAATTCCCCGTTTTATAAATGTCAGAATTTACTTTTAAATGTAGAAGAAAATAGCTGAAACATATCATGGCAACTTCAATGTAAACACCATGGCAATTCATGTCCAATAGAAATGCTACTTTTAACCCAAAATTTTTTTTGTCGAAACATATCAACATGGGATCTAGTTTCAAAGATCTCATTGCGAGGGATTTAATGGTGAAAATGGATCTTCAATCGGATTTTTCGTTTAAGAGATAAAACATTTTAAAAACTGAAAATCAAAAAGATTCTCACATGCATGCATGCGATGACGTGGCGCAGTCTATGTGTTATAGGGCGTGTGGGCGGGTTTTGCTCCTACCACACGTGTGGGCGTTAGCGTTGTCCTAGAAAAATCATACCTCTTAAACCGCTTGTCCAAATTTGACAAATAAGATATCCCTGGAAAGCTACGGACATCTAGTTTATTATATAATTTCGAAATATCACCTTTGGGCAAATTAAAATTTAGTTTTGATTTAAATGGCAATTTGAGTATTTTTGCAATATCTATTATTCTGTAAACCATATAAAAATGTTTTATATATGAAAGTTGGACCTTAGGACCTAACCTTTCTGTTGGAGCTGATGGATTGATTTTCCAACATATTTTAGACGTTGTATCAACACCTTAATTTGACCTTCTTTGATCACCGTTTAGTAACTTCATTGAACTAAAATTTAATCCTAGGACAAATATCTTAGATTGATCCCTAGAGAACCTCTCTGGTCATATGCCATCATTATACAAGTTGGGCTTAGGAAATGTTATATAAATTTTTGAACAAAAACCTTATGCCATCTACCATTTTCATTGGACCCAAGTCAAATATTCCAATCAAACCCATTATAGACTTTTTCGTAAAACCTTGCCTCACAGCCCTTCAACCATGATCCTAACTTGTATCAATTTGATCCAACCCCGGAATATGATTTATGTCATGTTTTGCCAACTTGATCCTATCTCAACCCTACCACACCATACTAACTAGCTTAGTAATTGTAAAAACTAAATAATTTGTATTGTGAATTTGTATCTTTTATTTGGTTCTTTATTTGAATTTTGCTGTGTGTTGAAGTATTTTTGTTTTATCGTTAGATATATCGTAACGAGAAGGAGAGACAACTCAGAATAGAATATTTACTCTTCGAGAACTAAGGCAAGTTGGAAATTGATCATACTTTGACCTATATTTTCATACTATGCATATCTCTTTAAATTTTAATACTACGCATGTTTTATAAAAGATTTGCAAAGTATTATTTATAGCTAGAGCCATAGGTTCAAGACTCACCACCATGCTTGGCCACGCTTGCACAAAATGAGTGGGATGAAAACCAAACTTGTTTTAAACCTTAAACTTGCTCTCTTTGGAGCAAAGTTTTGAGAAAATCATAAAAAAACCATATACCACTTTTACTTCTACTCCCTAGGCGGAAGGGTATGACAGGAGCGTCTACAAGTGATTGCGCCTATCGAGGTCTTGCAGTAAATGCGGCCAACTGGGGTCTTGCACACATGTTTTTGGTGGGGACCGTCGTCTAGGGGACTGAGTTCTTCCAAGTACAGTTTGATGTAGCTTCCAGTATAGCCACATGCTATTATGGCTCTGGCTTATCTTTTCCTTATGGGAAAACCCTTTATTCAGGTACGGTCATCGAAGAGGGGTCTTAATAGCCAAGGGAGCGGGCCGTGCTAGAACTAAGTAAAGGGGGCCGTTTGCAAAGGCTTCGTCATAATCTCCTCCCGGTCACACACCTAAGTGGTGTCGCGACACAAAGGGTTGATTGTGTCATGTGGGGAACGTGTACGACCTCTGCAGAGGGTTAAGCCTAAACGATTAGTGGTGCCCCGGTTACGGGAAATTTTGAGCAAGTGAATACTTGGACTGAAGAAGAATCTCCCCTCTTTTCTAAAAGTCTGTTTTAAGGGTTAAAGTTGAGGATTGAGCACAGGTTTTCACTTCAATCTTATGTAAGTTTTAAACTATTTTGGAGAATGAACACTGGTGTGTATATCCAAGTATCTTACTCCTATCTTTTATAGTAAAAACTATTTCTATTCCAAAAGAAGTTTACAAAGTTTAGTATAGGAGAAAAATGGCTTTATGCAAAGGAAACCTCCACCAATGCTTACCCTGCATATATATTTTGTTAATATTTTCTTTGCAACATGATAGTACATTCCACGTACTCATCGGCACCTGTCATGTGCAGATCTTGACAGATTAAGAGACGATAGGGTTATGGTCTACAGTCAACGAGCCCAACGGCGTTGATGGAGCCCTAATTTAGTGACTACGTATAATTCCGCTGTATTATGTGCCAGCATTGAGCTGTGTCAATGGTATGTATTTTGATAATTCTGGATCTATTGTTGTAGTAAAATGATGTATGTTTTACATATATTCATTCTTGTTACTGTGTGTGCTAGCTACGATTCAAGGATAGCACAGTAAGCATAGAGACTTTGATTTTACCAAATCCGGGTCGTGACACCCCTCCAGTTTTGCCCACCAGCACGGACATGGTGCCCTTTCAAGGCGTTCTTGGAGCCCCAAGCTCATCCAGTGCTGCAGATCTGAACTTTGAGGAGGAAATTGCATGGATCTTCCTCCCTTTAGATCAAAAATCGACGGACGCCGAAGACATAGCAAATGAATAGAAGGACTTTTCATTCTTGCGAACCAAGGCTGCCGGATTCCAAGATGCCGAGGACAGGTATAGCGAGAGGTGGAAGCAGCTTGAAGGGGAATGAAGGGCGGAGGATATGGCTGATCAGCAACTGAAAGAGAAGGCGGAGGAGTTGCGTACATGGTACAACAATCGCAGAGGAGTTGCGTACATGGTACAACAATCGATCCCGCGAACTCAGGCACCAGAAGGAGAAGATGGCGATAGCTGCAGAGAGGGCAAGAGCTCGTGATGGTAGGTTGACGGAGCACAAAGCGCAGCTCAACGCCAAGGGCAAAGAACTTGTCGCTCAAGAACAAACCATGGCCGCCATTCTCCGTAGCAAGGATGATGAGATCGAGGAACTCGTGAAGAAGCGAACCCAAAAACTGGAGGACAACCACCAGAAGGCGTTCGAGGCACAAGTTGCCAAGCTCAAAGAGGTCATTGATGGAGTAGTGATATGTCTCCAACGTATTTATAATTTATGAAGTATTCATGCCATGTTTACAAAAAAATTATATGGTTTTGGTATGATTTGCATGGAACTAACCCGGACTGACGCTGTTTTTAGCAGAACTACCGTGGTGTTGTTTTTTGTGCAGAAATGAAAGTTCTCCAAATGAGCTGAAACTTTTTGACGATTTTTTTGGAACAAAAGAGACCCCCAAAGCATAATGGAAGGACCAGAAGGTGAAGGAGTAGGGCACAAGACACCGGGGCGCGCCTGGGCCCTTATCCGTGCCCTGGTGGGTTGTGCTCACCTCGAGGCCCATCTTAGCGTGAAACCAACGTCGAAAAATCCTATAAATAGAAAAACTATTAGGGGTTAACCTAGATCAGAAGTTCCGTCGCCGCAAGGCTCTGTAGCCACGGAAAACCAATCTAGACCCTGTTCCGGCACCCTGCCGGAGGGGAGAATCATCTCCGATGACCATCTTCATCACCCTGACGGCCACCACGATGAGGAGGAAGTAGTCCACCCTTGAAGCTGAGGGTTTGTACCAGTAGCTATGTCGGGGATATACCCCACGGTATGACCCGGCCGGAGTTATAACCCGGCTAAGACTTGGTAAACCGGCAGGAGTTAAGTCAGATGCTAACCTGGTAGGAGATAAGTCTGACCATCATAAACGGGCAGACCATCATAAACCGGCAGATAGTTATAACTGGTTGACAGTCATAACCCGGCAGACAGTGATAACTTGTTGACAATCATAACCCGACAGATAGAGTCGCCTTGGGTTATGAAGCCCGAGACGTTATGAAGCCCTAGATGTTATGAAGCCCAAGACGTTAAGAAGCCCATGAAGAGAAGTCATAATAGTTTAAGTCTTAATCCGAGTTGGACTCTACATGTAACCCGCCCCTTCAACATATATAAGGAGGGGCAGGGCACCCCAAGAGGGAGAGGGGAAAATAATCTTAGGGATAGACATAACTGGGAGAGCCGGTTTGCGGCGACTCCCTCGTGATGATAATGAGACCTAGCCACAAACAGCATGTAGGGTTGTTACCGGATGATGTTTCCCGGGGCCTGAAGCTGTCTAAACCCTTGTCTTGTGTTGTGTTTCTCGATTCTGCTCAACCCCTCTCAAGCTACCACATAGATGCGTTGGCCTCACGACTAAGTCCTCACACTAGGACATCTGCCGTGACAATTCCACAATAGTTGGCGCCCACCGTGGGGCTCGCGCACGATGGTGTTGACTTCTTGGAGGGATCTATCTCCAGGATCAAGTTCGCGATGTGTTGGATGAAAAATAGCCGGCACAGAAGACGTCCGGCGAACAGTCAAAAATTAGGGTTGCAGGTTCAGCGCCCGTTACACGCGTCGTGGTGATCCGCCGAGTCTGAGACTGAAACAGAGATATTTTGTGGCATCAGCCTTGGGCGATTTATCAAGTCACAGGTTGATGGACAAAGGATTTCCGCTACGGCACTATAAGTTCAGAGGAATTCTACCACGACAGGAGCTAACAGAACGAAAAGCGTTTCGTGGCTGTGACTACTTTTTATTGAAAGCAAGGTTGACCGGTCAAGATGAAAGGAAGGACTAATCCCACGTGAGACCATCTAAAACTAATTGACTGCGACCTGCCTGTGCTGAGCCGCTGCAAGGGCTCCTCCTTCAAGTCGCTTCCGCCGAAGCTGGCCTTGAGCCACCGCCCGCAATGTGCTCCTATGCTGAGTCGCCACAACCCCGTTAACCCTCCATCAGCATCAAGGCGGCCACGAGCTGCCATTGCGGCCTCTCCTGAAGTCAACGATTGAGCCGCCGCTTAGCTCTGCCGGGTTATCACGCGTTCAAGCTGCCGCTTTCCGAGTCGACCTTCTGCTCGGTTTAGAGCCGGCCATGAATCACCGCCGGGTCTCCACCGCGGCTGAGCCGCCCTTGTCGGTCCTCGTTGCTTCAGCTCGCCTTGAGCAGTCTTCCGCCCATGATGACTCTGGCGCTTTAGCCACCCTGCACCGCCTCCGCCTCGGACTCGCCAGGTAACTCGCGCTTCACGTCGCCCGCGGATCCCTATTTCTTCGAGCGGGTCATGAATCCTCAAGCCGTTGACCCAGACACAACTCGCCAAACCGCCGCGCCGGGTCACCTCATTTTCAAGGCCGAGTTCCACTGGTCACCACACCTCAAGCCGCCATCTGTTTGCAAGTTGCCTCATACGTGTCCGGGCCGCCCCGGTTTCCATGCTCCTCGTGCCGACTCGCCGGTGTCGCCGTGGGTTGTCGTTCTTCGCCCTGCGGTGCTGCAGGTCCTCAACTGCAGCTGTGCCTTGGACAGCCATGATCTGGTTTGCTACGACCCGGTGCCGGCTTACCGCTATCTGCTCCCGTGCCGGTTCATCTCTGCAAGCCAATCTTTTTGAGTTGTCGCACCGGCAGTAGCAATTTCAACCTTTTCTTTCGAGATGTCAACACCTTCCACTCCAACGTCAAGGTCAAAGCACCGGTCCATCATACTATCAAAGAGAGATGCGGGCGATAGATTGAATCAAACACTGGTAATGTGGGAAGGAGATTAGTTTCCCTGAGCGCCAGCAGCCACGGGAGAATCCGAGCACTTCTGTTTGCTCGAAACCTCGCCCTTGCTCCGCCTTGAGCCGCTGCGACCTTGCCAAACAGTCGGCCCCGCCTCCACTTCGACGCTGAATCAGGCAGTTCTGCCTCACTCGTTTCTCCTTCCGCTGTGCCGCCTGCCTTCGTCACTGCAACCCGAGCTGGCTTGCCACGGCGCCTCCCAGTTGATATGTCTCGCACTGTCATCCCTCAGGCTGCTGACCCATGGCTGAGCGTGTACGCCCGCGCCTCCTCTCCTCTGCGCCCACAACTGCGTCGGCCCAACCGGCTTGCCGCCCACACTGGCCTCAGGGAGCTGCTGCCCCGACCTTAAACTGCCGCACCAGACCCGCCATCGCCGGAACACGCTAAACTACAGCCAGTGCACCTCTGAGTCGCCTCTTACGCCAATCTTTAGCAAGTCGCCGTTGTTTCCTACCAGTTTACCCCAGCTTCAATGGTTCCACCTCACCCGGCGCCTTGACCCGTGCCGCCCGGCCTTTCCTGTGATGAGTCTCGACAGCCTCGCATCACGGTCTTAAGCTGGGGCTCCACCGCGATTGAACCGCCACCACCGTTGCCCCGTGGGCTGCAGTGGCCTTGCCTGCGCCCCTCCGTAGTTACACTCTACCTCGTCTGGGGCTTATTCAGCCGCGGACGCACCGGGCCGTCGCGGCTTCACTCGTCGCCCGTCCCTTGACTGGCCAGATGACTTCACCACTGTGAGCCGCTCCAGCCCTCGAATATTTGCGCCTCTGCGCCTGTACTCTGACGCCTCGCCCCTGACCCGAGCAAGCCGCTGACGAGCCACCTCCTCTATGGCGAGTCAACGCCGAGCCACGCCTGGTCTCGCTCCAAACCGTCACCGGGCCCCGCTGCTGCGACCGCGACTCCGCCTCTGCCGATGAACCGGCCTTCCCTCTGCTATGATCTGCCGACCGTAAGACGCCTTCAACACCGTGCTAAGCCAGCCTCGTGCTGCCGACCAGTTCCGCCGCCAAGTCGCCGCACCAAGCTTCACCTGGACTGGCTCTACACCTTGCCGCTCAGCCACTGCAACACCTGCCTCATGCCGGTTTATTGAACCCCCGGTTCGTTTCTCCCTGTGATGAGCCCGTCAAGCCGCCAGCAGCGCTACATCCCTGCCTGGGTCAACTTCTGACTCGTGGCTCACCTGAGCCACTTCTCCCGTCGCCTTGGGCCGCCAAGGCTACCGTGGTCCTGCCTCCATTGCAGTCACGGAGGGCCTCAAAAACCGGTACTACTGCCTAGTACTGTCGGATTATTCCGTCATGGGTTGCTTCTGCTGACCATCTTCAAACCGGCAAGGATGAGCCGCCTCCCCGCCGGCCACGGCCATGTTCAGTCACCTCGCCCTGCGCTTGCTCTGGCTGGAAAGAAGGAGACAAAGGAAAAGTCAAGGGCGGTTTAAATAAAAGCTTATGACTCGGTGGGTCTGTTCTGAGCCACTGTAGCCTCTGCGTCTCACCACCAGAATATATGACTGGTTCGACGTCCCAGGGAAATGCCAGGTGCTATCCATTTTATTTATATTATCAATGCATGATTAAATTCCTTCGAGAAGCATTATTCTGCCTTTAATGTTTTTATGCGCATGACAAATTGTTCCATGTTCATGGAAGACATGGTGAGATCATCTGTCATCCAAATACATCAGGACAATTATTCACCACCAAAGTGGAGTTATCTCACGGATATGGAGTGGATAGCATCGTCATTTTGCACTACATTTATCCGTGCTGCCGTGCTCAACGAAAGTGGTTACGCTACCACCCTTGCAGTTTGGTCTACATCAACACACTGGGCCGCACCTGTCTGCATGAGCTATTTATTGAGTATGAGCAAGTCACTACTTGGGTAGCCTGGTTTTTCTTCCAATAAATTGGAGGCCAATTATCATTCAGCCGCCGTCTGCGCTGGGTGGCTCAATGGACATGCGCACAAATCACTGCCACTACAGTTTGGGTAACTTCAAACAGCCAGTTGGAAGGAACCATTGGCCGAGTTGCTGACATGGCTCGTAAGGGATCATTTATAACCCGCCGTAGTTACCTCAACCTTCTATGGATTCACATTGCGCTATCAACACCAATGATATATACCTTCTGCTATGGTCAAGTATGGAGAGTCTCAAAACAAATCCTTGAGTCATCTTAAGACTCGAGGCTACGATGATACGATTCAGCAAGTCTTGCCAGTTTCAGCAAGTTCAAAGTGCCCAAAGATGTTGAAGGGAAAGATAACCCGGTCGCGGAGGCTACTGTTATATTGATGAAATCCGGTTTAAGAGGAAACTATTTCTTGCAAAGCTCTGACGCTCTCAATATCCGGTTCAAAATCCCGGTTCAAGAAGAATTTATCTCTTGCAAAAAGTTAAAGGTTGCCGACGAGGACCTGTTGCCATAATGCGCAGTTCAAACAGGGGTATCCTGCCTTATTGGCTTATCATATTATTGATCACATGGGGGCTTCTGCTTTATAGAGCAAAGTTATGATTACCCTTTAATCCGTCTTATAGGCCACCAGGGAAATCACTTGGGGGCTTGGTCATATTCGAACCATAGCTACACCTCTTGATCGGCGTAAGGCCACTAGGGAAATCACTTGGGGGCCAAAGAGAGTGTTGCAAAAGCACAACTCAAACATAGGCACCCACTGAGCACAGCTCAAAATATTGCCCGGGGGCTCTTTGCTTCTCAAAGAACAAAGAGTCTACACCCTTGTAATAGGCTATCAAGCCAGGCTTGGAAGCCAGGTGTATTCACCTAAAACCCCGGGTTATCCTGCCTTTTTAAGTAAGCCACTCCATCCAGGTAATCCTGGTATGACCCGCCGAACGTTTGACAAGTCAATCAAATAGACCCTGAACTTGTCAAAGTTAAAACGACGATTGGTTAATGTGAGGTCCATATTAAAAGGCTTTGTAAAATGGTTTAACTCAGTGCCCTGGCAGCCCATGAAAATCCTCGATTTTGGGCCTGGCAGCCCATAAAAAGCCTAGCATGTTCTTTTTATGCTTTTATTTGCCAAGTTTTTTCTCCTTTGATGAGGTTTATAACACTTTATGGTAAAACGGTGTTTATTGACCCGGCCTGGCTTTGGACTATAAGTCGCCAATATATATTTGGATTGCGCCATTGGAATCATGCTCTTATAAATCATTGGATTATATTATTCAAATCTTAAATAGCCAACATGGCTGGATTTTTACTATGGTTATCAATAACCAGTATTATGATTGAGGTTTTCAAAGTTGCTTTAGCACAATGGATATTATTTTATCGATGGATATGATTTATTCTACAATGGAAGGAATAGTCCCGAGTTGTTGCAGGCTTACGACCCGGCACTTGGGGGCTACATTATTCAAAGTGAGATTACATCAAATACACAAGTCTCATGTCACTGCAAGCATGCTCCATGACACTTGGGGGCTAATGCAAAGTCATTGTTTGCTCACTTTATTGAAGACCTGACTCATCACATCGTAATGAGCTGACCCTTGGGGGCTACCAATTGCTCCTGTCAACAATTCAAGGTACAAAGCTTTTAATTTATTATATTGAAGGGTCCACTGCTCAGTTGGTAAAGCACAAGGCTCTTAACCTTGTGGACGTGGGTTCAAGCCCCATGATGGGGGTTACATCATATGATGTTATTTTCATTGAAGTATATATCAAGTCCCAGCTCAATATTATCTTACTGAGCCGGCCCTTGGGGGATACAAGTTGCTGTTCAAAGTTTACATGATTATATTTACAAAGTCCCTGCTCATTATTGCATAATGACCCGGCCCTTGGGGGCTACACTGGTTGAAGTTTTTATGAGCATTAGGCAATTACAAGTCCCAGGTTGCTGCAAGCATGACAATCCAGCACTTGGGGGCTACATATGTGGAATACTCAGTTCTGACCGGTGATTGAGATGAACAACCTAGATTTCTTCAAGCTTGTGACATTCATATTGAAGAAAATCTTAAGCTATTACTACGTTACCTTCTTAAGACTTGGGGGCTACAAGTGATAGGCATATAAGAGGTATATTTTCAAGCCTGATGCTAACTACAATTATGACCCGGTGCTATCAATATTTATAAACCGGCAATCTTGGCAATGATAAACCGGCAAGTTTACATCCTTAAACCGGCTGAAGATCAGATGAGTATTTCAAGGACTAATATTTCTGTTAAGCATTGGGAGCTGAGTCAAATGAATTATTCTTCATAATATTTTTCTGTGAAAAACCAATGTCAGCAAATTGATTATGAAGCTGGCCTATTGACCCGGATTTTCTAGAAGAAAGAAATGACAAGGACTTAAGGATGATCAGGATCAGTTTAACATGGATAAATCCAAACTAAACTGGGGGCTAATGTCGGGGATATACCCCACAGTATGACCCGGCCGGAGTTATAACCCGGCTAAGACTTGGTAAACCGGCAGGAGTTAAGTCAGATGATAACCCGGCAGGAGATAAGTCAGACCATCATAAGCCGGCAGACCATCATAAACCGGCAGACCATCATAAACCGGCAGACAGTGATAACCGGTTGACAGTGATAACCCGGGAGACAGTGATAACTAGTTGACAGTCATAACCCGGCAGACAGTGATAACTGGTTGACAGTCATAACCCGGAAGACAGTGATAACTGGTTGACAGTCATAACCCGGCATATAGAGTCGGGGGTTATGAAGCCCGAGACGTTATGAAGCCTAAGACGTTAAGAAGCCCATGAAGAGAAGTCAGAATAGTTTAAGTCTTAATCCGAGTTGGACTCTACATGTAACCCACCCCTTCAACATATATAAGGAGGGTCAGTGCACTCCAAGAGGGAGAGGGGAAAATAATCTTAGGGCTAGACATAACTGGGAGAGCCGGTTTATGGCAACTCCCTCGTGATGATAATGAGACCTAGCCACAAACAGCATGTAGGGTTGTTACCGGATGATGTTTCCCGGGGCCCGAAGCTGTCTAAACCCTTGTCTTGTGTTCTGTTTCTCGATTCCGCTCAACCCCTCTCAAGCTACCACATAGATGCGTCGGCCTCACGACTAAGTCCTCACACCAGGACATCTGCCGTGACAATTCCACAACAAGCTATGTGTTTGATCTCTCTCTCTCTCGTGTTCTTGAGATGTCACGATCTTGATGTATCGTGGGCTTTCTTAATATAATCGGATCATATGGTGTTTCCCCTCTCTATCTTGATGAATTGAGTTTTTCCCATTGAGATTTCGTTGTTATCGGATTGAATACTTTTATGGATTTGAGAACACTTGATATATGTCTTCCAATTGAATACTCGTGGTGACAATGGGGTATCGTATTGATTCACTCGATATATGTTTTGGCACTCAACTCGTGGATGCCCGAGGTGACAATTGCGTAATCTATGCACAGGGGTTGATGCACATTCTTGTCTTTGTTTCCCTGTTAGAAATCTTGGGGCACTCTTTGAAGTTCTTTGTGTTGGATTGAGTGTTATGAATATGAATTTTCTTTGGTGTTATTTTAGTACGAACTCTAGGATAGATCGAACGGAAAGACTAGCTTTGTGTTATTTTAGTACGATCTCTTGAATAGCTCAAATGAAAAGAATAGCTTTGAGGTAGTTTTGTACCCTACAAACAATTTATTCTGATGTTCTCCGCTAGATAGGAACTTTAGAGTGATTCTTCATCACACTTTTAGGGATGGTTATATGATCCAATTATATTAGCATTGTTGAAAGGTTGCACTAGCGAAAGTACGGACCCTAGGCCTCATTTTCAAGCATTGCAACACCGTTTTTGTGCCCGTTTACTATTTGTTACCTTGCGATCTTTATTTGTTCAGATTATAAAAATATATTTCTACCATCAATATTACACTTTTTTCACCATCTCTTCGCCGAACTAGTGCACCTATACAATTTGCCATTGTATTGGGTGTGTTGGCGACACAAGAGATTTCTTGTATTTGGTTGCAGAGTCGTTTGGGATAGACTACCTTCATCCTACGCCTCCCACGGATTGATAAACCTTCATCCTACCTTCATCCACTTGAGAGAAAAATTGCTACTGTCCTACAAAACTTTGCGCTTGGAGGCCTAACACGTGTCTACAAGAATAAAGTTGCATAGTAGACATCACGCTCTTTTCTGGCGCCGTTGCCGGGGAGGTGAGTGCTTGAAGGTATATCTTTAGATCTTGCAATTGAATCTTTTA
Source organism: Triticum aestivum (assembly GCF_018294505.1). NCBI lineage: Eukaryota > Viridiplantae > Streptophyta > Magnoliopsida > Poales > Poaceae > Triticum > Triticum aestivum. The sequence goes on along the minus strand of NC_057814.1, from coordinate 299,024,991 downwards.
GTTTCTTTTTTATCACTAGTTTGGTTTATAAAAGAAAACTACATAAAAACGGAATTGAGGTTGCATCATATTATTGATCATCTTTATAATATATTTCTTGAAAATGATGGTTTGGAAAATTGTGCTCAATTGTTAAAAGAATAAGTCAATAAAATGTTTGGCACAAAATATTTGAATGATGAGCATGATTGCAATGTTATTAGTATGAATTCTTTGAATATCCATGACGCTGATGATATGCAAAGCCATAGGCTTGGGGATGTTATATTTGATGAATATGATATATTTAGTCCCCCAAGTTTTGATGAGAAAATTTATTATGATGATTGCATGCCTCCTATTTATGGTGATTATATTGATGAAAGTGGTTTTGGAGAGGTCGTGACTTTATTTAATGATGAATCCACTATTTTGGAGGAGGTTCTAATTGATTATGACAACAAAGTTCCTATATATGATGACTATGGTGATGACATGTATGCTATAAAGAATAATTATAACCATGAAACATGTCATCACGATCTTAATTTTCACTCTCATGATAGTTATTTTGTTGAGTTTGCTCCCAGTACTATTGATGAGAAGAAATTTGCTTATGTGGAGAGTAACAAAATTTCTATGCTTGTGGATCATGAAAAGAATGCTTTATGTGATGGTTATATTGTTGAATTTCTTCATGATGCTATTGAAAATTATTACGAGGGAGGAACATATGCTCGTAGGAATTGCAATAATATCAAGTTTCCTCTCTTTATGTTGAAAGTTTTGAAGTTATGCATGTTTTGCCTTTCTATGCTAGTTGATTCTTGTTTCCATAAGTTGTTTGCTCACAAAATCCCTATGCATAGGAAGTGGTTTCGACTTAAATGTGCTAGTAATAGGCTTCATGATGCTCTCTTTGTGTGTCAATTCTTATCTTTTATGTGAGCATCATTGAAATCATCATGCCTAGCTTAAAATGCATTAAAGAAAAACACTTGTTGGGAGACAGCCCAACACTTTTACTTACTGTTTTTGTGTGTTCACATGATTATGCTAATGTATTGATCATGTTTTATTGCTTCTGTTTCAATAAAGTGCCAAGTAAAGCCTTTGGTATCATGTTGGGTGATAGTTGATTTGATCTTGCTGAAAAACAGAAACTTTTGCACCCACGAAAATAATTATAACTTTTAACAGAACACCGCTTTTCCATTGATTCTTTTTGCAGAAGTTTAATATACGAATTGTTCACGTGTTCCTAATTTTTTCATAATTTTTGGAGTAGCAGAAGTATTGTAGTTATGCAGATTATTACAGACTGTTCTGTTTTTGACAGATTCTGCTTTCAATGCATAGTTTGCTTGTTTTCTAGTTTCTATGGCTTATATTGATCAATATAAATTGTGAAAATGATATGCTACAATAGTCATTGTGTGGAAACAATTATGAATCTTGTCTTTGACAGTACCAAAGGTGAAATGGTTTGCTCTTTATCATACTAACCTATCTCACAAAGTTTCGTTAAGTTTTGTGTGATTGAAGTTTTCAAGTTTTGGGTGAGATGTCGATATGAGGAGAATAAGGAGTAAAAAGACCCTAATCTTGGGTATTCCCAAGGCATACCAAGGTAATATTCAAGGAAGATCCAAGCAACTAAGCTTGGGGATGCCCCGGAAGGCATCCCCTCTTTCGTCTCCAACATTATCGGTAACCTCACTTGGAGCTATGTTTTCATTCGTCACATGATATGTTTTTTGCTTGAAGCATCATTTTATTTTGTTAGTATTTGCTTTCTGTTATTTAGAATAATGTTTTGCATCTTTTATTTCAATAAAAGTGGCAATGATAGCCCTTGCCATGCTTATTTTGCAAGTATACTGTTGCGGTTTGAAAACAGAAAGTTTACCGCTGTTGCAAAAATTCCCTAGAAAATTCAGAATATGATAAAACGTTGAAACTTTTTGCAAAATAAGCTCTGATAAATTTTCTACAGTGTGGTTTTTTTTCATAATTTTTGTAATTGAATAAGTATTGATATTCTTGCATTCTTACAGACTATACTATTTTGGCAGATTGTTGTTATGTTTGCATTGTTTGCATATGTTTGCTTTTTTAATGATCCTATTTGAGGATAGGAGTATTAAATATGAAGAGGCATTTAGTATGCAATGTTGAATAATAATTTTAGTGGTTTGCTACAATAGAGAATGATAAGGTTTTTGCATTGGTTTATACTAACTTATCTCACGAGTTCTTGTTGAGTTTTGTGTGGATGAAGCTTTTGAGATTTAGGAAAACCGTGATATGAGAAGAATTAAGGAGACACAGAAGCTAAAGCTTGGGGATGCCCAAGGCATCCCAAGATAATATTTCAAGAAGTCTCGAGCATCTAAGCTTGGGGATGCCCCGGTAGGCATCCCACCTTTCTTCACCAACAATTATCGGTTAGTATAGGTTGATCCTAAGTTTTTGCTTCTTCACATGATGTGTGCTATCCTTGGAATGTCATTTTATTTTGTTTGCTTGCTGTTTTAATAACATACTTAGATCTGAAAGTTTTTTAAATAAAATAGAGTCCTCAAATAGTTGCCAGGGAGGCAGCTCTTTTCTATGGAATTGCTCTAGTGCTTCACTTATATCTTTTTGAGCAGGGTGTGATTTAGTATTTTTGAAGAAATCTTCTCTTGCTTCACTTAAATTAATTTGAGAGAAAGAAATATTATGCTCATGATCTTCACTTATATTTGTTTGAGCTTATCAAAAGCAACACATGAAAATTAGTTCCAAAGTGATTCCTCGTAATAGTTTTGAGATATGATGATGTGATATGTGAGTCATGTTGATGAGTAATTATGCTTTAGTAAGAATATAGGTGTTAAGTTTTGTGATTCCCTATACAAGCACGAAAGTCAATAGTTGTGCAATGAAATTACATCCTACTTGTGGTGCATTATTCGGTGTTAATTATGGTCAATGCTTGCTTATGAGATTATTCGTTTCTTGGTTGCTCGCTTCTCAATCCTTTGCTAGCCTTCATTTTGCACTAAGTATGATCACTACTTGTGCATCTAAAATCCTTTAAACTAGTTTTGCCACATGAGTCCACTATACCTACCTATATGCGGTATTCTTTTGCCGTTCTAAGCAAATTTGTATGTGCCATCTCTAATTTTCAAAATAAGTTTCTCTTTTGTGCGATAGTACCACTCGGGAGGCGGTGAAGGGTGGCCAATATTTTCCATGCTAGATGTGTTATTCTCACGATGAGTGTTTATTCACTTGTCATTGCGCGAGAGTAAGGCAAAGGTATTAGGGATGCCCAGTCCCGAAATGAAAAATGAATTTACTTTATGTTGTCAAATAATAAATTCCTTGGAAAGTGTTGGTATGGAGGGCACCTGTGGATACGGTTAGCCATGGAAAGTGAAAGTATGGTGGAAAAAGGAATAAACTTTATTTTCTGTTTGGGAATCGCCTATGATATATCTAGCATGGAAAGTGTTGGGAGCTCTAAATCATTTTCGTTGGTGGGAAAAGTATGCCTATCAAAATGTTTTTATCTCTCAATTTTCGCTTTGAGCTCTGGCACCTCTACAAATCCCTACTTCCCTCCGCGAAGGTCCTTTGTTTTACTTTATGGAATTTTTATTTTTAATTTGAGTCTCCATCTTCTCTTATAAAGCACCAACTAGGGGGCACTATGATCGTACTTGAGCATTGGGTGTAGTTAATATGCGAGTGTGTTTCATGAATGGATCAATGATTGAGCATGATGGGCTAGGGATAACTTATTTTAGCGTTGATATTTTGAAAGACATGGTTGCTTATTGGTACGCTTGAGTATTAAAGTCCTCATGTCAAAACTAGACTATTGCTTTGAACCATATAAAAGTCCAAATGTCCATACTACAAAAGAAAAGAATATGTGATGAATATGGTAGGTAGCTTTCCACAACAAATATTCCATTTTCAATTGCTACTTTATCATGATAAGTTTTATGAGAAAGAGTTGTTGTTATGATGCTAGGAAAAGTGATTCAAATTATCATTGATCAAACTTGTTCACTTTGCTAGCATTCACAATTCATAAAATATTTCTTTTATCATTTACATACTCGAGGACGACTAGGAATTAAGCTTGGGGATGCTGATACGTCTCCAACGTATCTATAATTAATGAAGTATTCATGCCATGTTTACAACAATCTTATATGTTTTTGGTATGATTTGCATGGAACTAACCTGGACTGACGCTGTTTTGAGCAGAACTCCCCATCTTAGCGTGAAACCAATGCAAAATAATCCTATAAATAGAGAAACCATCACGGGTTAACCTAGATCAGAAGTTCCGCCGCCGCAAGGCTCTATACCCACCGAAAACCAATCTAGACCCTGTTCCGGCACCCTATTGGAGGGGGAATCATCTCCGGTGGCCATCTTCATCACCCCGGCGGCCACCACGATGAGGAGGGAGTAGTCCACCCTCGAGGCTGAGGGTTTGTACCAGTAGCTATGTGTTTGATCTCTCTCTCCCTCTCTCTCTCTCTCTCTCTCGTGTTCTTGACATGTCACGATCTTGATGTATCGTGGGCTTTGTTAATATAGTCGGATCATATGGTGTTTTCCCCTCTGTATCTTGTTGTGATGAATTGAGTTTGACCCTTTGAGATTTCGTTGTTATCGGATTGAATACTTTTATGGATTTGACAACAATTGATATAGGTCTCACAATTGAATACTCATGGTGACAATGGGGTATCGTATTGATTCACTTGATATATGTTTTGGCACTCAACTCACGGATTCCCGAGGTGATATTGGGGTAATCTATGCATAGGGGTTGATGCACATTCTTGTCTTTGTTTCTCTAGTAGAAATCATGGGGCACTCTTTGAAGTTCTTTGTGTTGCATTGAGTATTATGAATATGTATTTTCTTTGGTGTTATTTTAGTACGAACTCTAGGATAGATCGAACGGAAAGAATAGCTTTGTGTTATTTTAGTACGAATTGTTGAATAGATTGAACAGAAAGAATAGCTTTGAGGTGGTTTCATACCCTACAAACAATTTATTCTTATGTTCTCTGCTAGATAGGAACTTTGGAGTGATTTCTTCATCGCACTTTGAGGGATGGTTATATGATCCAATTATATTAGCATTGTTGAGAGGTTGCACTAGCGAAAGTACGAACCATAGGCCTCATTTTCAAGCATTGCAACACCGTTTTTGTGCCCGTTTACTATTTGCTATCTTGCTGTTTTTATTTATTCAGATTATAAAAATATATTTCTACCATCAATATTACACTTTTATCACCATCTCTTCACCGAACTAGTGCACCTATACAATTTGCCATTGTATTGGGTGTGTTGGGGACATAAGAGATTTCTTGTATTTGGTTGCAGGGTCGTTTGAGGGAGATTATCTTCATCATACGCCTCCCACGGATTGATAAACCTTAGGTCATCCACTTGAGGGAAAATTGCTACTGTCCTACAAAACTCTGCGCTTGGAGGCCCAACACATGTCTACAAGAATAAAGTTGCATAGTAGACATCAAGCAACAGCTGCCACTACCGCCAAGATAGAAATGGAGACCCAGGCCGGCAAGCTGAAGGAGGAGCTGGTCTCCGGCAGCAAGGACATCAAGGCTCTCAACGACGAGGTGCAGAAAGCAGCTGAAGCCTTAGGGGAGCTGTAGATGCAACTCTCATCCAAGAGCCAGGAACTGGCCACCGCTAATGGTGTGATCCAAGATCTGAAGTCCAAACTTGCGGGGCAAGAGCAGAACCTCGAGTCCTACAAGGAGGGGGAGAAGAGTTTGTCGGAGAAGTTAGCTGCTGCGGAGACTCTCCGAAAAGATGCTGAAGAGGCGCTGGACAAGCTGCAGAAGATGCTCTCCCTCTGGACTGAAGAGCTGGTCCACACAGCCGAGCGCATTTCTTCCCAGCTCGCGGTCATGGAGATGAGTAGCTGGTGCTTCCTTACTTCGGAGCATGAGGTCCCCAGCGCCAGATTATCCAAGTTCTTCAATGGCTTGATCGAGGCATTGAAGATATACCATGATGACAGGGACGCAACTTTTGCCAATGTGTCCTGAAAGTTTGCCCGCGACATGCTCCACACCACGCTGGTCAGTCTAGTTCAACCCAGGGATCGACGTCTCCAAATCCTTCAGGAAGTTGCCGGCGAATGCAGATACATCCTCCGCCGATAGGATCATCGCCCCCATCTCCGGCAAGGTTTTAAATGTTCCCAGGGTTCAAGGCAGCAACACCAATTAAACTTGTCGTCGTGTGAATTCTGCCGAACAGAGAAACATATTCGACCTCATGTTAGGCTTCCTGGGATGTAATAACACTCTTAAGTAGTTGTATGAACTAATGTTACCCCTTAAGTTTATATGGCCCATCATTCTTGTATGATTATGGATCCTGCACAAGCTAGGAGCTTGTCGGGGCAGACACTAGCTGTGCCGCTATGGGGGCGGGCCCCCAGCATTCTGCAAGCGTAGGTGCCACCGGCAAGTTGCCCTTCGACGTTCTCGATGCGGCTACCTGGACTGTTGAGCAAACTCGAAACAGACGAGGATGCAAGTGATCATGGAAGAGTCCCTTCGCATTACGGATATCTCATACAAGTGTCAGGGTTTAAACCAAAGGAATCGCAAAAGAGAAATAATAGAATCCGAAAATAAAAAGGTTCCATGACTTATCTTTTCTTAGTCGTGCAATTGTTGTTTGTCGCAGAGGCGTGAATCCCTCCTTTCCTTGGAGGTCTCACACATAGAAGATAGTGCTTAATCCATATGCAATATGATTGCAAAGCACCGCAACATGCAGTGAGACTTTCCGGGGTAGGACTGAATAAGCCTTGCCGCTGTTCCTTTTTGCAACAATGTTGCTCCGCGGATTTGAGCGGAGGCCCAATGGATTAGCCGTGGCCCGTAGATTAGCTGAACGCTCATACTTGTAAGGTGAACGCCCATGTAAATGGGAGTAGCTTATCGACAATCAGGTCACCAGCTCCCGCATCGCTTGTTGCTGCCTTCCATGCTGGAAGGAGACGGCGACGGGGACGACAGCCGCATTGTCTATGGCAACTGCTCCACCCATGGTGTCCACTCCATTCATGGCCTCGGCGCCCGCGGCATCTGCAGCTGCGGACGAGGGGACCTTCGAAGCCAGGAACGTCGCCGCCACTCTGCTCTTCTCCATGGGATTGAATGGTGATGCGGAAGGATGATGAAGATCGTCACGCTGGTTGTTGCTTCAGGTTCACACAAGCGATGCCCCTACCTGGCGCGCCAAAGATGTCGGCGTGGAAGCACGATCACTTATGGGGCGGGGGTGCCCCTTTGTGGTTCATCAAGGGGGCGGTCACATTGCACAGAGAGCAGAAACAGTAGGGGGCAGCGCGGTGATGGACAACTATCTTTTACCCAGGTTTGGGCTGCTTTGCAACATAAAACCCTACTCCTGCTATGGTGGATTGATTTGGAGGAACACGAAGGCATGACGTCCTATAAACCGGCAAGGGTGCCTCAGGGGGAGCAATGTGTGCGTACAAGTGTTGGGGAATCTAAAAAATCGAACCCTTTGCTAGGTTGCCTCGAACCTCCTTTTATAGCTAAAGGGGTGACCACAGTGGCAAAATAGTCATTTTGGTGTGATTAGATAGCTAAGAGTGCTATCATACCTAACTCTGGGAGTTAGGACAAGGTGCATTAAATGCACTGCTAGGTGTCATGCTGAGGTTGAAGCCCGGCAAGCCTGCCGCGCTGCTTATCCATCTCCTCCTTATTAACATGACACGCCATCTGGACGGGTGTCAATAAAGCTAACCTTTAACCCACCATGCTTTCATGTGCCTGACAGGATCCACCTATTTACTTGATAGCTTGATGATGACCACAAGTATAGGGGAACAATCGTAGTCCTTTCGATACATAAGAGTGTCGAACCCAACGAGAAGCAGAAGGAAATGACAAGTGGTTTTTAGCAAGGTATTTTCTACAAGCACTGAAATAGTCAGTAACAGGTAGTTTGATAGCAAGATAATTTGTAATGGACAAGTAACGGTAATGGTAAATAAAGTGCATCAAGGTAGCCCAATCGTTTTGTGGCAAAGGACAGGCCGAAACAGTCTCTTATAATAAGCAAAGCGTTCTTGAGGGCACACAGGAATTTCATGTAGTCACTTTTATCATGTTGGTTTGATTCACGTCCGCTACTTTGATAATTTCATATGTGGGTGGACCGGTGCTTGGGTGTTGTTCTTACTTGAACAAACCTTCCACTTATGATTAACCCCCTTGCAAGCATCTGCAACTACAAGAAAAGGATAAAACCTAACCATAGCATTAAACATTTGGATCCAAATCGGTCCCTTACGAAGTAGCACATAAACTAGGGTTTAAGCTTCTGTCACTCTAGCAACCCATCATCTAATAACTACTCCACAACGCATTCCCTTAGGCCCAAAGATGGTAAAGTGCCATGTAGTCGATGTTCACATGACACCACTAAGGGAATCAAAACATACATATCATCAAAATATCAAACACAAATCAAGTTCACATGATTACTTGCAACATGACTTCTCCCATGACCTCTAGAACAAAAGTAACTACTCACAAATGATAATCATGCTCAAGATCATAGGGGTATTAAATAGCATAATGGATCTGAACATATAATCTTCTACCAAATAAACCATATAGTAATCAACTACAAGATGTAATCAACAGTACTAGTAACCCACAAGTACCAATCCGAGGTACCGATACAAAGATTGAACACAAGAGATGAACTAGGGTTTGAGAGGAGATGGTGTTGTTGAAGATGTTTATGGAGATTGGCCTCCCAAAGATGAGAGGGTTGTTGGTGATGATGATGACTTCGATTTCCCCCTCCAGAGGGGAAGTTCCCACGGTGGAATCGCTCTGCAGGAGGGCAAAAGTGCTCCTGCCCAAGTTTCGCCTTGAGACGGTGGCGCTCCATCCCAAAAGTCCTCTCCTTATTTTTTTTCTAGGTCAAAATGACTTATATACCAGAAGATGGGCACCGGAGGTGGGCTGGGCTGAACACAACCCACCAGGGCGTGCCTAGGGGGTCTGACGCACCTTGGTGTCTTTTGGTCACCAGGTGGCCCCCCTCCGGTAGTTATTTGCTCGAGTATTTTTCATATATTCCAAAACAATTCTTCGTAAATTTTCAGATCATGCGAAGTTGTGCAGAATAGGTAACTCTGACGTAGCTTTTTCAGGTCCAGAATTTGAGCTGCCAGCATTCTCCCGCTTTGTGTAAACCTCGCATATTATAAGAGAAAAGGCATTGGAATTACTCCATAAAGCATTATTACGCATAAAAATATTATAAATAACAGTAAGAAAACATGATGCAAAATGGACATATCAACTCCCGCAAGAGAAAACCAAAATCGAAATACATGTCCACACGCTTAGAGAGAGAGAGGTGTCGATAAAAACAAAATACGGACATAATAGCAGCATGCATATTATTATAACAACAACAAACTTTATTATAAAAATTTATCACAAGACTTTATCATATAAATTCTCATGAACAAGTAACAATTCATCACAACATCGAAGTAAAAAGCATAAACTCTATTGAAAACCAACAAACTATGTTCTCGGACAACTTTGCAACTACAATTCATCATCTTTTCAGGAAGGGTCTCGTATCAGAGCCTTTTTGGCAAGTACACATACTCAACCATCATTTAACCTTCTATGATTGCTAACACTCACCGCATACACATGAGCAAAAAGTTTCATCCGGACACATCGAAAAGATAGGGGCTTATAGTTTCGCCTCCCAGCTCATTCACCTAAAGGGTGATATCAACAATAATAACTCATGCTCACTCATATCTAACTGGATTTATAGTCAAAAAATATCTGACTGGATATATGTGCCTAGATCTTTCCCCACCACATGATTCTTGCCAAATAGAAAATAAAAAGGGATATAGGAAAATACTTTGACTCTTGTATAAAAAGTAAATACATAAAGTAAAAGATAGGTCCTTCGCAGAGGGAAGCAGAGGTTGTCATGCGCTTTTGTGTTTGTATGCTCAATCTCTTAATGCAAAAGAACGTCACGTTATATTGCCCCTTATGATAGCAACCTTTATTATGCAGTCCGTCGCTTTTATTACTTTGCCATCACAAGTTCGTACAATGCTCAATTTTCTCTTACACTAAATGGTCAAACACATTTAGAAGCAATTTTTATTGCCTTATTGCACCGATGACAACTACTTGAAGGATCTTGTTCAATCCATAGGTAGGTATGGTGCACTCTCAAAACAAGATTTTGGGTTTAAGGTTTTTGGATGCACAAGTAGTATCTCTACTTAGTGCGGAATTTTGGCTAGCAAAGATATTGGGCAAGCACCACATGTTGAAGGATCTATATCAATATAACTTCTATGTGAATATGAACAAACACAAATCATTACGTTGTCTTCCTTGTCCAACATCAACAATTTTGGCATATAATATTTTGATGGGGGCTCACAATCATAAAAGATGTCCAAGATAGTGTATTTGCATGTGAATCTTCTCTTCACTTATTAATTCTTTCATGAATTGCATCATTAACCAATGCTATGTTTGTCAACTTTCAACAAATTTTACCACTTGTACTTTTCCTTATGTGATGTCATTACTTACCATAAGATCAGCATATGATCTTCTTCCTTATTTTCTTTTATTTTGATTGAAACATAAAGGTAAAGAAGCAAGAGCTCAATCTAAACTTTATTATATAACTCTCACTCGATTACATAGATAGATAGATCACGAAACTAACACTCGAAAATAGATCGAACTAAAATTTTATTCAACTAAATCACAAGATAACTAAATATCGAACAAAGATAGGTAAAGGTAAATAAAGTGATGGTGATACGATACCGGGGCATATCCCCCAAGCTTGACAAAAGCCAAGGGGGGTGCCCATACCCATGTACTCAAGTCTCCTTTGGTGGGGAAGATGATGATGGATGATGACCCACAAGTATAGGGGATCAATTGTAGCTCTTTTCGATAAGTAAGATTGTCGAACCCAACGAGGAGCAGAAGGAAATGGCAAGTGGTTTTCAGCAAGGTAATGTCTGCAAGTGCTGAAATTGTAAGTAGCGGAGTAGTTTGATAGCAAGATAATTTGTAACAAGCAAGTAACGATAGTAGTAACAAAAGTGCAGCAAGGTAGCCCAGTCCTTTTCAGGAAAAGTACAAGCCAAAACAGTCTCTTATGATAAGAAAGCGTTCTTGAGGGCACACGGGAATTTCATCTAGTCACTTTCATCATGTTGGTTCGATTTGTGTTTGCTACTTTGATAATTTGATATGTGGGTGGCCCGGTGCTTAGGTGATGTTCTTACTTGAACAAACCTCCTACTTATGATTGACCCCCCCGCAAGCATCCACAACTACGAGAAAAATATTAAGAATAAATTCTAACCATAGCATTGAACTTTTGGATCCAATCGGTCCCTTACGGAATAGTGCATAAACTGGGGTTTAAGCTTCTGTCACTCTCACAACCCAACATCTAATTGCGACTCCAAAATGCATTCCCTTAGGCCCAAATATGGTGAAGTTTCATGTAGTCGAGGTTCACATGACACCACTAAGGGAATCACAACATACATATTATCAAAATATCGAACACATATCAAATTCACATGATTACTTGCAACATGATTTCCCCTGTGACCTCAAGAACAAAACTAACTACTCACAAATGATAAACATGCTCATGATCATAGGAGTATTAAATAGCATATTGGATCTGAACATATAATCTTCCACCAAATAAACCATATAGTAATCAACTACAAGATGTGATCAACACTACTAGTCACCCACAAGCACCAATCTATAGTTCCACTAACAAGATTGAACACAAGAGATGAACTAGGGTTTGAGATGAGATGGTGTTGTTGAAGAAGTTGATGGAGATTGCCCTCCCCAAGATGCATGGGAGAGTTTTTGGTGATGATGATGACGATGATATCCCCCTCCGAGAGGGAAGTTCCCATGGCAGAATCGCTCCGCCGGAGGGCAAAAGCGCTCCTGCCCAAGTTCCGCCTTGAGGCGGCGGCGCTCCATCCCGAAAGTCGTCCTCTTATTTTTTCTAGGTCAAAATGACCTATATACCAGAAGATGGGCACCGGAGGTGGGCCTGGGTGAGCACAACCCACCAGGGCGCGCGTGGGCTCCCCGTCGCACCCAGGTGGGTTGTGCCCACCTGGTGGGCCCCCTCTCATAGTTATTTGCTCCAATAATTCTCAAATATTCGATAAAAAATCTCCGCGAAGTTTCAGCTCATTGGAGTTGTGCAGAATAGGTAGCCTAACGTAGCTTTTCCAGGTCCAGATTTCCAGCTGCCGGAATTCTCCCTCTTTGTGTATACCTTGCAAATTATGAGAGAAAAGGCATTAGAATTACTCCAAAAAGCATTATTATGGATAAAAACATTATAAATAACAGTAAGCAAACATGATGCAAAATGGACGTATCAACTCCCCCAAGCTTAGACCTCGCTTGTCCTCGAGCGAAAACCAAAATCGGAAAACATGTCCACATGCTTTGAGAGAGAGGTGTTGATAAAAACAAAATACGGGCATAGAAGCATCATGTTGATTATTATAACAGCAACAATATTAAACATAAGACATTTATCATAGAACTTTGATCGTATACTTCTCATGAATAAGTAACAATTCATCACACAATCGAAGTATAAAGCAAAAACTCTATTAAAAACCAACAAACTATGTTCTTAGTCAACTTTGCAACTACAATTCTTCATCTTTTCAGGAAGGGTCACGTATCGGAGCCTTTAGGCAAGTCCACATACTCAACCATCATATAGTCTTCTATGATTGCTAACACTCACCGCGTACACATGAGCAAAACATTTCAACCGGGCACATAGAAAGATAGGGGCTTATAGTTTCGCCTCCCAACGTACTCACCTCAAGGGTGATGTCAACAATAATAACTCATGCTATCTATATTCAACTGGACATATGTGCCTAGATCTTTCGTCACCACATGATGCTTGCCAAAGGAGAAAAATAAAAAGGAATAGATGGAAAACTTTGACTCTTTGCATAAAAGTAAAAGAGAGGCCCTTCGCAGAGGGAAGCAGAGGTTGCCATGCGCTTATTTGTTTGTATGCTCAACCCCTTAGTGCAAAAGAACGTCACGTTACATTGCCCCTTGTGATAGCGATCTTTATTATGCAGTCTGTCGCTTTTATTCTTCACCATCACAAGTTCGTGCAACACTCAATTTTCTCTTACACTAAATGATCTCACACATTTAGAAGCAATTTTTATTGCCTTTTTGCACCGATGACAACTTACTTGAGGGATCTTGCTCAATCCCTAGGTAGGTATGGTGGACACTTGAAAATAAGATTTGGGTTTAAGAGTTTTTTGATGCACAAGTAGTATCTCTACTTAGTGCGGAATTTTTGTCTAGCAAAGATGGGGGGCAAGCACCACATGTTGAAGAATCTATGACAATATGACTTCTATGTGAATATAAACAAACATAAACCATTAAGTTGTCTTCCTTGTCCAACGTCAACAATTTTGGCATATAATATTTTGATGAGGGCTCACAATCACAAAAGATTTCTTGGATAGTATATTTATATGTGAATCTTCTCTTCCCTTATTAATTCTTTCATGAGTTGCATCATTGACTAATGCTATGTTTTTAAATCTCTAATAAAATTTCATACTTATACTTTTCCTTATGTGGTGCCATCACCTACCATAAGATTAGTATATGATATTTTTGATTTATTTCCTTTCTTTTATTTATTTCCTTTCTCTTTTTTGCAACATGAAAGTAAAGAAAGCAAAACCTCAAAGTAACTTTATTATATAACTTGCACACGATTACAGGGATAGACCACTAAGCAAACTCTCAAGGAAGAAAGGATCGAACTAACTTTTATTCTTCTAAAGCAAAAAGATCGAACTAAAATAAGTAAAGGAAAAAAGATAGTGGGATGATACGATACCGTGGCACCTCCCCCAAGCTTGGCGGAAGCCAAGGGGAGTGCCCATACCCGATACTCAATTCTCCTTTGGTGGTGAAGAAGATGATGGTGATGGTGAAGCGATCATGTCCTTAAGGATCAACAGATTCTCCAATCGACGGATGACGCTCCGGAGATGGATGATATGCTCTGGATGCAGAATATTTTAGCGAGTGAGATACTTATTTTGTATGTGGACTATTTCAATGACGCGAAAAGCCTCAATCTTAGCAGGAGTAAGGTGAGTAAGGTAGGGCTTAAGGATATCTTCTTCCTCCTCCTTGGCCAGCAGTGCTTGTGCTGCCATCGGGGATGGATCTACGGTAGCTTCCTTGCCCTTGTCTCCCTTGACGACGTCCATAGGCTCCTCCCTCTTCATCTCGATCTTCATCAACCAAGCATCTTCTTCCATGTTGTTGGAGGAGCAGGAAGACATCATGCCTGGCTTGATAAATCTGACCAGAAACAGCAAGAAAAGATAACAGAGGATTTCTTCGTGATACGATGGTTAACAGGTTCGGGGAGTATATATAGATTTTTATCTTGGAGAACAAGCATACAGAAGAAAAACGGAGTACGGAAGGTGTCCCAGGTGGGCACAAGACACCAGGGCGCGCCCTGGTGTCTTGTGCCCACCAGGGTACGCTTCCTGGAAGTTTCTTATTTACCTATTTTTCTAAATATTCCAAAACTAACAAAAAATATTTTTGCGGATTTTTTGGAGTCCGTTTACTTACCGTATCACGTACCTCCTTATTTTCATGATTCTGGAGTGTTCCGGAAGGACTCTTTTATGTGTTCTTCCTGTAACATCCCAAATTTTCAATTTGGAATGTTATACATAGATCATCATTTGCATATCATGTTTTGTTGCATTTTGACAAATCCTCGATAAATCCTACGCAACTCAAGGACCCTTGGAGAGAGTTGGGGATTTTCTTGAATTTTTAAATTTGATTTTTCCAACGAGGATTGTGGTTTTAATTATTTTTCTCTCCGGAAAAATATTTCAATTTTAAATAAACGAGAGGAGAAAATATGACTTCTCCAAAACAATTGAAATACGGGAGGAAAAATGTTAAAATCATTATTTTAAATTTATTTGGATTTTAATTGCAATTTGTATTGCTTTAAAAATATTGCATGTTTTCAAAATATTTATTTTTGCTTTTAACAATGTTCACCCTATTCTAGATTTTCTAACTAGACGCGGAAAATTTATTTCATATTTTTCTGATTTTTATTTATTTTTCTACGCAATATTTTCCGCGGAACCTTTTAAAAAAAACGCGCCCGCGCCGACTGGGCCAAAGGCCCAGCCGACGGCCCAAGCCCCGTCGCCCCTCTCCTTTCTCCCCACGACGCCGCCGCCAGAGTCCGTCCCGGACACGACGCCGCCGCCGCCTCGGGTGCCCCCTTCCCCAAGCACCTCGGACCCCCCCTTCCATAAATAGACCCCCCTCTCTTTCCTCACCACCGCC
>NC_057814.1:299000865-299008972 GCF_018294505.1 Triticum aestivum | reverse complement strand
AGCCCCTCGCCGGAGCCCGCCCGTCGAGGTACTGCCGCCGGCCGTCTTCGTTGTTGACCGGTTTTCTGTAAAAAAAAAACCCTTTTGTTTTAAAAAAAACCCTAGATCGGTTTTTTTTCGGTTTTCTTATTTCGCGAGCGTTCATCGAACCGTTCGTTTTAACGAACACGTTCGTCGGTTTTTCTCTGTTAACGAACGTCCGTTATTTAACCGTTCGTCTGTTTTTCTTTTTCGTCAGATTTTCTCGTTATTTTCTCAGATTCGATTTCTGATCGAATTTTCGAATCTGTTTAACTTCTCGCTCGTTTATCGGAATCAGGTGATTCAAGCGCCTAGAGTTTCGTCTCGAAATTGTCTTTCCGTTTAACCTACTCTAACAAGTTTTTGCTACAGTAAAATTTGACCTAGATCCAGATTAGCAAACGAAGTTTCTTTCTTTCGCCGTTTGACTTTCGTTGCTTCTTTCGAGTTGATTCTTTTTGCAAACCAGAGTTCTTAAGTTGAACTTTCTGGTTGGATCTTTCATTCGAATTTTACCTGTGCATTAGATGAGTACTGATTGTATGCTTGTTTGCTTGCGATAGAGTACCCGGAGTGTGCCGCTTCTTACTTCGACTCGCTAGGTTTTGCGGATCATCAGCAAGGCAAGGAACACTTTGATCATGTCCCGTTCATACCCAGTTTTATTGCATTAGATCTTTTTCCTCAAACACATTGCATGATTAGGATCTAAATAAACTGTGGGTATTGGGAAGTAGTTGAGGTAGTACCTATTACCTGCTTTACTATATCAAACCATTGGGAGTGCTTCTACGTGGCTATTATATTGCCATGCTATGCTCGTAGACGTGGATTGGGTTTGAGTGATATTCATGACAGATGTGAGATGTTTAATAATGGTTCAACTTAAGGTGGCAACTAAAACTCACATCTGGGTGGATTGAGGCACCTGGAGAACCCAGTGTTGTCTGTATGTATAAGGTCCGCCACCCAGGCTCAAAGGGATCATAAGATTATTCATGCTAGAAACTTCCGTGTGCAGCCACAAGCTATTATGGGCTCTAGCATAGCTGAGTAGGTTACAGGATCTCTTGAAGAGGTGGACTAGTAGATGTAGGGGAAAGTAGGTGTACCGGTCCATCCAGAGTAGAGAGTGATTGTTTCTGAAAGACTGTGTCTCGGTCATCCGTTTCTCAAACATCATGCAGTGCGAGAATCAAGCGGAGGCGATCGAGTCTTGTGGGGAAAAGTGCACAAACCTCTGCAGAGTGTACAAACTGATCATGATTAGCCGTGTCCCCGGTTATGGACAACTTGAGTATCTAGTATCTGGATTATCATTTGAATCTCATCACCGTGATACTTATAATTAATATTGTTGGGTTAATGATGTTACTTAATTGGGATTGAGTTGGAGGTACCTTCTCAATGTTTCAACCACCATGATAGTTAAATAAAATTTATTCCTTTGCAGTAGGATAAAATTGGCTTTCCGCAAAACTGTAACCATAGAGCCTTTCCACCAGCCATATATGCATATAGTATAGCATTATTATTGTTCATTGCTCTCTATGTGTTACTCTGCCAGCATATTCTATGTGCTGACCCGTTTTCGGGCTGCAACGTTTCATGTTGCAGACTTTTCAGACGACGAGTAAAGTGCCTTAGGTCGTGGTCTTATACTCAGTGATGCCGCTGGAGTTGATGGACTCACTTATCTTCCAAGTCTTCCGCTGTTATCGTTATTAGATGGCCTTAAGCCATGTTTTTCATACTTATCTCTTTGGAGATATTCGATGTAATAAGTGTGTGATTGCTAATCTGTTACAAATCCTCCATTTGTACTATGCGTGTCAGCATTACTGATCCAGGGATGATACTGGTGCACAGCACCACAGGCCATTTGAGGTCTGGTCGCTACAAAGATGGTATCAGAGCACACGCTGACTATAGGACACGACCACTAAGCTTAAGCCCTAGAAAACTTCTCTCTTCTCATTTCTGACCCCTCTCCACTTTCTACTCTTTTAGGAATGGCGAATGCAAGGAGCAAGTTCATGCAACTAGATGAAGACACGCCGTTTGGACGACATTTGAAGGAAGTCACCAAGTACTTGAACATAGGAATACCAAGCATCACCGGAACCTACAACGCCACATTACCTGAAGAGGAGAGCTGGAAGATTCAAGTTATCATTCCAGGAAGAACGTTTGCGCCAATTACTGAACCCATAAGATTGGTTTTCGAAGCACCAACTTGGAGCTTAGGGAAGAGCATGGCCGCACACATCGCCATGGGACGCATTGGAGAAGTCTATCACCAGGAGCTTAAGGATACAATTTATCAAATTTCTGGATGTCGAGACGCACAATGGGAGATGATCAAGACCAAGAAGGATGGGTCAATTGCAGCTTTCATCCAGGAGCAGAACCAACATATTCGACGCCAGGAAAATCAGATGTGCACGGACAAGGAAGAACTGAAGAAGGCATTCACGAAGATCAAGGAGCTCCAAGAAGAACTCAAGGCTACACGCGAAGATTATTTGGAGGAAATCAACGCACTAGTAGGGAAGATTGACGACCTGGAGAATAAGATTGGAGCATTCGTGGGAAATCCAGTGCCAAAAGCAGAAGTCGACGAATGCACTTGTCCGGATAACTACATCATCATCGACGACATCGACTCGGAACCAAGTGAAGACGAATGGATTGATGAAGCTGGGGCAGACATCATGGAGTCTTCAACGGATCAGAATTTTTAGTAGACCACCATATCAGTAGTAGTTTTTCCCCATTTAGTAGTATAGCTCAAGCACTTTGTAACGCTAGTTAGATCGATTGTTTTGCCTTGTTTGGATTGATTGAGTGATATTGATTGAATTTGTCTCATGAGCATATGGGTAGTGTTTTCTCTCTAGACCTCATTCTATTCTTAATTCTCATCTTTTCTAAACCTATCAGATGCCTCCGAGATGCGACACCGGATTTGTTTTCCCGCCAGAGATCACCCAGTTGATTCAGCAACAGAATACCCTGATGCAAGTGTTAGTTCAGAACCAAGGCAACAACAACAACAACAACCCACCGCCACCACCACCTGTTGACCACTTAGCCCGTTTCTTAAGGCTAAACCCGCCGGTGTTTTCCAGTAGCACCGAGCCAATTGTAGCAGATGATTGGCTCCGCAAAGTTGGAAGGGAGTTGACCACTGCAGGATGCACAGATGCGGAAAGATTGCGTTTTGCCGCACATCAGCTTGATGGACCCGCAGCATCATGGTGGGAGAATTATACAGCCACGCACCCTATTGACACTGTCACATGGGACCAGTTTCAGCAAGCTTTCCGTACAGCTCATGTTTCAGCAGGAGCTATGGCTATGAAGAAGCGTGAGTTTCGCAACCTACGCCAAGGAGGATGCACCGTAGGCCAGTATGTGGAGGATTTCAGTAAGTTAGCACGTTATGCACCAGATGACGTTGCTACAGATGCTGCCAAGCAGGATAAATTCTTAGAAGGACTGAATGATGAGCTGAGTATGCAGTTGATGGTAGCAACTTTCAACAACTACCAGGAGCTGGTAGATAGAGCTCTCATGATTGAAGGGAAGCAACAACAGATTGAAAACCGCAAGAGGAAGTATGGACAAGGGAAGTACAATTCTGGAGCCCAGCAAAAGCCACGATTTACCCCGAAGCCGGGAGGACAGTTTCAGCATACCCATGGAGGAGGTAGTTCGCACAACCATAATGGCCCCAAGATTGGTAATGGGAATGGAGGAGGAAACGGACAGAACCGCACCAACCCATCTACTCCAACCAAGAGAGATCTAAGTCACATTACCTGTTTCAAGTGCCAGAAGACGGGACATTACGCTACCGATTGTTCCGAAGCCCAAAATGGAAATGGCAATGGAAGCTCTGGGAAGAAGCCGAACCCGTTCAACAAAGGACATGTGAACCACGTGAGCGTGGAGGAGGTTGAAGCTCAGCCTGATGCAGTAATAGGTAAGTTTTTGGTTAAGTCATTTACTGCAACTGTTCTTTTCGATACTGGTGCATCACATTCATACATATCAAGGGGATTCGTAAACAAGTTTAAGATGTCCACCCAAGTTCTCAAAACCCCTATGTTAGTAACCTCGCCAGGAGCAGAGTATATGGCCACCCAAGGATGTTTTCAGATACCGTTGGCCATTGGAAGGCATGTTTTCCCCTCAGACCTCATTGTTTTGGAATCACAAGGTTTGGATGTGATTTTGGGAATGGATTGGCTATCGTTGTATGGAGGAAACATCGATTGTGCCAGCAAGACTATTTTGCTTACCACCCCGGAAGGAAAAAGGATCAAGTATGTATCCAGGCACATGCCGAAGAGGACTCAAGTGAATTCCTTATCAGGAGTTGTACAGGAGGAAGTACCAGTGGTGAAGGACTATCCGGATGTATTTCCAGAAGAGTTGCCAGGCATGCCACCAGATAGAGACATTGAGTTCTTGATTGAACTTTTGCCAGGCACAGGGCCAATATCTAAGAGACCTTACAGGATGCCCGCAAAGGATTTGGTGGAAATTAAGAAGCAGATCAAGGAGTAACTGGATAAAGGCTATATTCGCCCAAGTTCGTCACCTTGGGGATCACCAGTACTTCTAGTGGAGAAGAAAGATGGATCACTAAGGATGGTTGTTGATTACCGAGGATTGAATGAAGTGACCATCAAAAACAAGTACCCACTGCCGATGATCAATGATTTGTTTGACCGCTTGCAAGGAGCTAAAGTATTTTCTAAGATCGATCTACGATCAGGGTACCATCAGTTAAAGATTCGAGAACAGGATATACCTAAGACGACATTTACCACCAGATATGGATTGTATGAGTATACCATTATGTCATTTGAACTGACTAATGCACCGGCCTATTTCATGAACCTGATGAACAAAGTGTTTATGGAGTTTTTGGATAAGTTCGTCGTGGTGTTCATTGATGATATTTTAATCTTTTCCAAGGATGAAGAAGAGCATGAGGAGCATTTACGATTGGTACTTGAGAAGCTCAGAGAACATCAGTTATATGCCAAGTTCAGCAAATGTGAGTTTTGGTTGAAGGAAGTTGGATTCCTTGGACATGTTATTTCTGGAGAAGGAATAGCAGTAGACCCTGCCAAGGTTGACACAGTGACAAGTTGGGAATCGCCCACTACAGTTGGAGAAATCCGGAGTTTTCTTGGACTTGCAGGATACTACCGGAGATTTATCGAGAATTTCTCAAGGATTGCTAAGCCCATGACTGAGCTATTGAAGAAGGACACCAAATTTAATTGCACTGAGGAGTGTGAAGCCAGTTTCCAGGAGTTGATGAAACGATTGGTTACATCACCAGTGTTGATTCTGCCAGATCAACGCAAGGACTATGAAGTTTATTGCGACGCTTCTCGTCGAGGACTTGGAGCAGTGCTTATGCAGGAAGGAAGAGTTGTTTCGTATGCTTCACGACAACTTAAACCCCATGAGAAGAATTATGCTACGCATGATTTGGAATTAGCAGCCGTGGTGCATGCATTGAAGACATGGAGACATTTTCTCATCGGAAACCATTGTGAGGTGTACACGGATCACAAGAGTTTGAAGTACATTTTCACGCAGAAGGAGTTAAACCTCAGACAGAGGAGATGGTTGGAGCTCATCAAAGACTATGATATGAGATTGCATTATCACCCTGGAAAGGCTAACGTAGTAGCAGACGCGTTGAGCCGCAAGAGTCATGTCAACACCCTCATGACAGGAGAGTTACCTCAGGAGTTAACCGAGGACCTACGTGAGCTATGTTTGGAGATAGTCCCTAGAGGCTCTTTAGCGGCATTGGAGATTCAGTCTACCTTGATGGAAAGGACCAGAGAAGCTCAGAAGACAGACAAGGAGATTGAAGAGATAAAGGAGAAGATGAGCAAAAGAAAAGCCAAGGGATTTCGTGAGGATGAGCACGATACCTTATGGTTTGAGGAGCGCGTATATGTGCCAAATGATCCGGAGATCAGGAAGTTGATTTTGCAAGAAGCCCATGATTCACCGTACTCGATTCACCCAGGGAATACCAAGATGTATTTGGATTTGAAGAATACTTTCTGGTGGACCGGAATGAAGAAGGATATTGCGGAGTATGTAGCAGTTTGTGATGTATGTCAGAGAGTGAAGGCAGAGCATCAGAAGCCAGCAGGATTGCTACAGCCATTGCCGATACCCGAATGGAAGTGGGATAAAATAGGCATGGATTTTATCACGGGATTACCCAGGACTCGTTCAGGCTATGACTCGATATGGGTTGTAGTCGACCGTTTGACGAAAGTGGCTCATTTCATTCCAGTGAAGACCACTTACACTAGTGCTAAGTTGGCAAAGATATACATGACCAGGATATTATGTTTGCATGGAGTACCGAGGACCATTGTATCAGACAGAGGAACCCAATTTACCTCGAAGTTTTTGAAGCAGCTACATGAAACATTGGGAACCAGGCTGGAATTTAGTACAGCATTTCACCCGCAGACAGATGGACAGACCGAGAGAGTCAACCAGATTTTGGAGGACATGTTGAGAGCATGTGCGCTAGATTATGGATCTAGTTGGGACGACAATTTGCCATATGCAGAGTTTTCATATAACAACAGTTATCAAACCAGTTTGAAGATGGCCCCTTTCGAAGCTTTGTACGGAAGGAGGTGTAGAACACCGTTGTTGTGGGACGAAGTTGGAGACCGTCAGTTGTTTGGACCAGATTTGATTAAGGAGTCTGAACAAAAAGTAAGGTTGATTCGCGATAGGCTCAAGGTAGCCCAGTCCAGGCAGAAGAGTTATGCCGATTCTAAACGAAAGGAGACAGTTCACAAATCAGAGACAGAGTGTATCTTCGAGTATCACCAATTCGTGGAGTGAAGCGCTTTGGAGTTAAGGGAAAGTTAGCGCCTCGTTTTATCGGACCATACAGAGTGTTGGAACGTATGGGAGAAGTTGCCTACAAGCTGGAATTGCCCGAAGGATTGTCTGGAGTACATGACGTATTTCATGTTTCGCAGTTGAAGAAGTGCCACGCAGAGATGGCTGAGATACCACTAAGAGATACTGTGCCACTGGAAGCGATTCAGTTGGAAAGTGATTTGACCTATGAGGAGAAACCAGTTAAGATTCTCGAGTATGCCAGTCGATTTACCCGCAGAAAAGTTATCAAGTTTTGCAAAGTCCAGTGGAGTCACCACACGGAGGATGAAGCCACCTGGGAGCGAGAGGAAGATCTACGGAAAAACCACTCCCACCTGTTTTCTAGCCAACCCGAATCTCGAGGGCGAGATTCATCTTAAGGGGGGTAGGTTTGTAACATCCCAAATTTTCAATTTGGAATGTTATACATAGATCATCATTTGCATATCATGTTTTGTTGCATTTTGACAAATCCTCGATAAATCCTACGCAACTCAAGGACCCTTGGAGAGATTTGGGGATTTTCTCGAATTTTTAAATTTGATTTTTCCAACGAGGATTGTGGTTTTAATTATTTTTCTCTCCGGAAAAATATTTCAATTTTAAATAAACGAGAGGAGAAAATATGACTTCTCCAAAACAATTGAAATACGGGAGGAAAAATGTTAAAATCATTATTTGAAATTTATTTGGATTTTATTTGCAATTTTTATTGCATTAAAAATATTGCATGTTTTCAAAATATTTATTTTTGATTTTAAAAATGTTCACCCTATTCTAGATTTTCTAACTAGACGGGGAAAATTTATTTCATGTTTTTTGGATTTTTATTTATTTTTCTACGCAATATTTTCCGCGGAACCTTTAAAAAAAAACGCGCCCGCGCCGACTGGGCCAAAGGCCCAGCCGACGGCCCAAGCCCCGTCGCCCCTCTCCTCTCTCCCCACGACGCCGCCGCCGGAGTCCGCCCCGGACACAACGCCGCCGCCGCCTCGGGTGCCCCCTTCCCCAAGCACCTCGGACCCCCTCTTCCATAAATAGACCCCCCCTCTTTCCTCACCACCGCCGCCGGAGGAGCCCCGCCGCCCGCCCGCATCGCCCGCCGCCGCCGCCGCCGTTTGCCTTGCCCGCC
>NC_057814.1:298973360-299000616 GCF_018294505.1 Triticum aestivum | reverse complement strand
CCGGAGCCCGCCCGTCGAGGTACTGCCGCCGGCCGTCTTCGTTGTTGACCGGTTTTCTGTAAAAAAACCCTTTTGTTTTAAAAAAAAAACCTAGATCGGTTTTTTTTCGGTTTTCTTATTTCGCGAGCGTTCATCGAACCGTTCGTTTTAACGAATGCGTTCGTCGATTTTTCTCTGTTAACGAACGTCCCGTTATTTAACCGTTCGTCCATTTTTCTTTTTCGTCGGATTTTCTCGTTATTTTCTCAGATTCGATTTCTGATCGAATTTTCGAATCTGTTTAACTTCCTGCTCGTTTATCGGAATCAGGTGATTCAAGCGCCTAGAGTTTCGTCTCGAAATTCTCTTTCCGGTTAACCTACTCAAACAAGTTTTTGCTACAGTAAAATTTGACCTAGATCCAGATTAGCAAACGAAGTTTCTTTCTTTCGCCGTTTGACTTTCGTTGCTTCTTTCGAGTTGATTCTTTTTGCAAACCAGAGTTCTTAAGTTGAACTTTCTGGTTGGATCTTTCATTCGAATTTTACCTGTGCATTAGATGAGTACTGATTGTATGCTTGTTTGCTTGCGATAGAGTACCCGGAGTGTGCCGCTTGTTACTTCGACTCGCTAGGTTTTGCGGATCATCAGCAAGGCAAGTAACACTTTGATCATGTCCCGTTCATACCCAGTTTTATTGCATTAGATCTTTTCCCTCAAACACATTGCATGATTAGGATCTAAATAAACTGTGGGTATTGGGAAGTACTTGAGGTAGTACCTATTACCTGCTTTACTATATCAAACCATTGGGAGTTACTTCTACGTTGCTATTATATTGCCATGCTATGCTCGTAGACGTGGATTGGGTTTGAGTGATATTCATGACAGATGTGAGATGTTTAATAATGGTTCAACTTAAGGTGGCAACTAAAACTCACATCTGGGTGGATTGAGGCACCTGGAGAACCCAGTGTTGTCTGTATGTATAAGGTCCGCCACCCAGGCTCAAAGGGATCATAAGATTATTCATGCTAGAAACTTCCGTGTGCAGCCACAAGCTATTATGGGCTCTAGCATAGCTGAGTAGGTTACAGGATCTCTTGAAGAGGTGGACTAGCAGATGTAGGGGAAAGTAGGTGTACCGGTCCATCCAGAGTAGAGAGTGATTGTTTCTGAAAGACTGTGTCTCGGTCATCCGTTTCTCAAACATCATGCAGTGCGAGAATCAAGCGGAGGCGATCGAGTCTTGTGGGGAAAAGTGCACAAACCTCTGCAGAGTGTACAAACTGATCATGATTAGCCGTGTCCCCGGTTATGGACAACTTGAGTATCTTGTATCTGGATTATCATTTGAATCTCATCACCGTGATACTTATAATTAATATTGTTGGGTTAATGATGTTACTTAATTGGGATTGAGTTGGAGGTACCTTCTCAATGTTTCAACCACCATGATAGTTAAATAAAATTTATTCCTTTGCAGTAGGATAAAATTGGCTTTCCGCAAAACTGTAACCATAGAGCCTTTCCACCAGCCATATATGCATATAGTATAGCATTATTATTGTTCATTGCTCTCTATGTGTTACTCTGCCAGCATATTCTATGTGCTGGCCCGTTTTCGGGCTGCAACGTTTCATGTTGCAGACTTTTCAGACGACGAGTAAAGTGCCTTAGGTCGTGGTCTTATACTCAGTGATGCCACTGGAGTGGATGGACTCACTTATCTTCCATGTCTTCCGCTGTTATCGTTATTAGATGGCCTTAAGCCATGTTTTTCATACTTATCTCTTTGGAGATATTCGATGTAATAAGTGTGTGATTGCTACTCTGTTATAAATCCTCCATTTGTACTGTGCGTGTCAGCATTACTGATCCAGGGATGACACTGGTGCACAGCAGCACAGGCCATTTGAGGTCTGGTCGCTACACTTCCAGTGTCAAAGTTTGGATAATATTACTTTCATCATTAATGGGCGTACCTGAGATATAGTGCTTTATTCGTTGCCCATTGACAACCTTCGGGTTAGTACATTCGGAATTATTTATTTTGATGGCTCTAGACCGATAAACCTCCTCGATGACAAATGGGCCTTCCCAATTTGAGAGGAGTTTTCCTGCAAAGAATCTGAAACGAGAGTTCTACAAAAGAACATATTCTCCGACTTTAAACTAACGCTTTTGGATTCTTTTGTCATGCCATCTTTTAACTTTCTCATTGAATAATTTTGAATTTTCATAAAGCTTGGGTTCTCCATTCATCTAGTGAGCTGATATCAAATAACCTCTTTTCACCAGCAAGTTTGAAATCATAGTTGAGCTCTTTGATGGCCCAATATGCTTTATGTTCTAACTCAAGAAGAAAATGACAAGCCTTTCCATAAACCATTTTATAAGGAGACATACTCATAGGATTTTTATATGATGTTCTATAAGCCCAAAGTGCATCATCTAATTTCTTAGACCAATTCTTCCTGGACCTATTGACAGTCTTTTGCAGAATTAATTTTATTTCTCTATTGCTAAGTTGAACTTGACCACTAGACTGAGGATGATAAGGTGATGCAATTCTATGGTTAACATCATACTTGGCAAGCATTTTACGGAAAACACCATGAATAAAGTGTGAACCACCATCAGTCATTAAATATCTAGGGACTCCAAACCATGGGAAAATAACTTCCTTAAGCATTTTAATAGAGGTGTTGTGATCAGCACTACTGGTTGGAATAGCTTCTACCCATTTAGTAACATAATCAACAACAACCAAAATATGTGTATACCCACTAGCGGAAGGAAAAGGTCCCATGTAATCAAATCCCCAAACATCAAATGGTTCAACAGGAAGTGAATAATTCATAGGAATTTCTTGATGCTTACCGATATTACCTATCCTTTGACATTCATCACAAGATAAGACGAACTTACGAGCATCCTTGAAGAGAGTAGGCCAATAAAATCCAGACTGCAGTACCTTGTGAGCAGTTCTATCTCCAGCATGATGCCCTCCATAAGCTTCGGAGTGACATTTCCGTAGGATTTGTCCCTGTTCATGCTCAGGTACACAACGTCTAATAATACCATCTAGTCCTTCTTTATAAAGATGTGGGTCATCCCAAAAGTAACGTCTTAAATCATAGAAGAATTTTTACTTTTGTTGGTATGTAAAGCTAGGTTGTAAATATTTATCAACAATGTAATTAGCATAATTAGCATAACAAGGAGTACTATGAGCAACGTTTATTGCAGCTAACTACTCATCAGGAAAACTATCATCAATAGGTAGTGGGTCATCAAGCACATTTTCAAGCCTGGATAAATTATCAGCTACTGGGTTCTCAACTCCTTTTCTATCAATGATATGTAAATCAAATTCTTGTAACAAGAGAACCCATTGAATAAGTCTAGGTTTAGCATCTTTCTTTTCCATAAGATATTTAATAGCAGCATGGTCTGTGTGAACAGTTACTTTGGAATCAACAATATAAGGTCTAAATTTATCACAAGCAAACACAACTGCTAAGAATTCTTTTTCAGTAGTAGCATAATTTCTTTGAGCACTGTCTAGAGTTTTACTAGCATAATGAATCACATTAAGTTTCTTATCAACTCTTTGTCCTAGAACAGCACCAACAACATAATCACTAGCATCACACATAATTTCAAAAGGCAAGTTCCAATCAGGTGGTTGAACAATAGGTGCAGAAATTAAGGCTTTCTTGAGTGTTTCAAAGGCTTCTCAACAATCATCATGAAAAACAAAAGGAATATCCTTTTGCAAGAGATTAGTAAGAGTCCTAGAAATTTTCAAAAAGTCTTTGATAAATCTCTTATAGAAACCAGCATGACCTAAGAAACTACGAATACCTTTTATATCTTTGGGACATGGCATTTTCTCAATTGCATCAACCTTAGCTTTGTCCACTTCAATACCTCTTTCAGAAATTTTATGACCCAAGACAATGCCTTCATTAACCATAAAGTGGCACTTCTCCCAATTCAAGACAAGATTTGTTTGTTCATATCTTTGCAAAACTCGATCAATATTGCCTAAACAATCATCAAAAGACTTCCCATAAACAGAAAAGTCATCATTGAAAACCTCAACAATCTTTTCACAAAATTCAGAGAATATAGCAGTCATACATCTTTGAAACGTAGCAGGTGCATTACATAAACCAAAAGGCATACGTCTATAAGCATAAGTTCCAAAGGGACAAGTAAAAGTGGTCTTTTCTTGATCAGGTTGAGAAACAGGTATTTGTGAAAAACCAGAATATCCATCAAGGAAGAAAAAATGTGTGTGCTTAGATAATCTTTCAAGTTGCTCAATAAAAGGCAGAGGGTAATGATCTTTTCTAGTTGCTTTGTTTAATTTTCTAAAATCAATTACCATTCTATAGCCTGTAACAATTCCTTGCGGAATAAGTTCATTCTTATCATTAGGAACAACAGTAATACCTCCTTTCTTAGGGACACAATGAACAGGACTTACCCATCTACTATCAGCTATAGGATAGATTATACCTGCTTCCAGAAGTTTTAATATTTCCGCTCTTACCACTTCTTACATCTTCCGGTTTAACCGACATTGGTGATCAACAACGGGTTTAGCATCAGGTTCCATATAATTTTGTGCTGACATAGAGTGGGACTAATGCCCTTTAAATCATCAAGAGTATATACAATAGCAGCTCGGTGCTTCCTTAGAACTTTCAATAATCTTTCTTCTTCATGTTCGGAAAGGTTAGCATTGATAATAACAGGATATATGATAACCCACAAGTATAGGGGATCACAATAGTTTTCGAGGGTAGACTATTCAACCCAAATTTATTGATTCGACATAAGGGGAGCCAAAGAATATTCTCAAGTATTAGCAGTTGAGTTGTCAATTCAACCACACCTGGATAACTTAATATCTGCAGCAAAGTATTTAGTAGCAAAGTAGTATGGAAGTAACGGTAACGGTGGCAAAATTAACTGTAGCAGCTTTGTAGTAATTGTAATAGTGGCAACGGAAAAGTAACTAAGCAAAGATCAATATGTGAAGAACTCGTAGGCATTGGATCAGTGATGGATAATTATGTCGGATGCGATTCTTCATGCAACAGTTATAACACAGGGTGACACAGAACTAGCTCCAATTCATCAATGTAATGTAGGCATGTATTCCGAATATAGTCATACGTGCTTATGGAAAAGAACTTGCATGCCATCTTTTGTCCTACCCTCCCGTGGCAGCGGGGTCCTATTGCAAACTAAGGGATATTAAGGCCTCCTTTTAATAGAGTACCGTACCAAAGCATTAACACGTAGTGAATACATGAACTCCTCAAACTACGGTCATCACCGGGAGTGGTCCAGATTATTGACACTTCGGGGTTACCGGATCATAACACATAGTAGGTGACTAATGACTTGCAAAATAGGATCAAGAACTCACATATATTCATGAAAACATAATAGGTTCAGATCTGAAATCATGGCACTCGGGCTCTAGTGACAAGCATTAAGCATAGCAAAGTCACAACAACATCAATCTCAGAACATAATGGATATTAGGGATCAAACCCTAACAAAACTAACACGATTACATGATAATTCTCATCCAACCCATCACCGTCCAGCAAGCCTACGATGGAATTACTCACGCACAGCGATGAGCATCATGAAATTGGTGATGGAGGATGGTTGATGATGACGACGGCAACGGATTCCCCTCTCTGGAGCCCCGAACGGACTCCAGATCAGCCCTCCCGAGAGAGATTAGGGCTTGGCGGCGGCTCCGTATCGTAAAACGCGATGAATCCTTCTCTTTGATTTTTTTCTCCCCGAGGTGGAGCACCAGGGGGCCCACAAGGCAGGGGGCGCGCCCAGGGGGGTAGGCGCGCCCCCACCCTCGTGGACAGGGTGTGGGCCCCCTAGTATTAATTCTTTTGCCAGTATTTTTTATAAATTCCAAAAATATTCTCCGTGAAGTTTCAGGTCATTCCAAGAACTTTTATTTCTGCACAAAAATAACACCATGGCAATTCTGCTGAAAACAGCGTCAGTCCGGGTTAGTTCCATTCAAATCATGCAAGTTAGAGTCCAAAACAAGGGCAAAAGTGTTTGGAAAGTAGATACGATGGAGACGTATCAACTCCCCCAAGCTTAAACCTTTGCTTGTCCTCAAGCAATTCAGTTGACAAACTGAAAGTGATAAAGAAAAACTTTTACAAACTCTGTTTCCTCTTGTTGTTGTAAATATGTAAAGCCAGCATTCAAGTGTTCAGCAAAGATTATGAAATAACCATATTCACAATAACATTTAGGTCTCATGTTTACTCATATCAATAACATAATCAACTAACGAGCAATAATAATAAATCTCGGATGACAACACTTTCTCAAAACAATCATAATATGATGTAACAAGACGGTATCTCGGTAGCCCTTTCTGAGACCGCAAAACATAAATGCAGAGCACCTCTGAAGATCAAGGACTGACTAAACATTGTAATTCCTGGTAAAAGAGATCCAGTCATAGTGATACTCAATATAAATTAATAGTAATGGATGCAAATGACAGTAGTGCTCTCCAACTGGTGCTTTTTAAGAGGAGGATGACTCAACATAAAAGTAAATCGATAGGCCCTTCGCAGAGGGACGCAGGGATTTGTAGAGGTGCCAGAGCTTGATTTTTGAAATAGAGATAAATAATATTTTGAGTGGTATACTTTTATTGTCAACATAACAACCAAGAGATCTCGATATCTTCCATGCTACACACATTATAGGCGGTTCCCAAGCAGAATGGTAAAGTTTATACTCCCCCACCACCAACAAGCATCAATCCATGGCTTGCCCAAAACAACGGGTGCCTCCAACTAACAACAGTCCTGGGGGAGTTTTGTTTGCACTTATTTTGATTTGGTTCGAGCATGGTACTGGGCATCCCGGTGACCAGCCATTTTCTCGTGAGTGAGGAGCGGAGTCCACTCCTCTTGATAATAACCCGCCTAGCATGGAAGTACAGACAGCCCTAGTTGATACATGAGCTATTCGAGCATACAAAACATAATTTCATTTGAAGGTTTAGAGTTTGGCACATACAAATTTACTTGGAACGGCAGGTAGGTACCGCCTATAGGAAGGTATGGTGGACTCATATGGAATAACTTTGGGGTTTATGGAAGTGGATGCACAAGCAGTATTCCCGCTTAGTACAAGTGAAGGCTTGAAAAAGACTGGGAAGCGACCAACGAGAGAGCGACAACAGTCATGAACATGCATTAAAATTAATAAACATTGAGTTCAAGCATGAGTAGGATATAATCCACCATGAACATAAATATCGTGGAGGCTATGTTAATTTTGTTTCAACTACATGTGTGAACATGTGCCAAGTCAAGCCACTTGAATCATTCAAAGGAGGATACCATCCTATCATACCACATCACAACCATTTTAATAGCATGTTGGCACGCAAGGTAAACCATTATAAACTCCTAGCAAATTAAGCATGTCATAAGCAACTATAATCTCTAATTGTCATTGCAAACATGTTTCATTCAGAATAGGCTGAATCAGGAATGATGAACTAATCATATTTACAAAAACAAGAGAGGTCGAGTTCATACCCGAAGGAAATATGCCCTAGAGGCAATAATAAAGTTATTATTTATTTCCTCATATCATGATAAATGTTTATTATTCATGCTAGAATTGTATTAACCGGAAACACAATACATGTGTGAATACAAATACAAACATAGTGGCACTAGTATTCCTCTACTAGACTAGCTCGTTGATCAAAGATGGTTAAGTTTCCTAGCCATAGACATGAGTTGTCATTTGATTAACAGGATCACATCATTAGAAGAATGATGTGATTGACTTGACCCATTCCGTTAGCTTAGCACTTGATCGTTTAGTTTACTTCTATTGCTTTCTTCATGACTTATACATGTTCCTATGACTATGAGATTTTGCAACTTCCGATTACCAGAGGAACACTTTGTGTGCTACCAAACGTCACAATGTAACTGGGTGATTATAAAGGTGCTCTACAGGTGTCTCCGATGGTACTTGTTGAGTTGGCATAGATCGAGATTAGAATTTGTCACTCCGATTGTTGGAGAGGTATCTCTGGGCCCTCTCGATAAGGCACATCACTATAAGCCTTGCAAGCAATGTGACTAATGAGTTAGTTGCGGGATGATGCATTACGGAACGAGTAAAGAGACTTGCCGGCAACGAGATTGAGCTAGGTATTGAGATACCGATGATCGAATCTCGGGCGAGTAACATACCGATGACAAAGGGAACAACGTATGTTGTTATGCGGTTTGACCGCTAAAGATCTTCGTAGAATATGTAGGAACCAATATGAGCATCCAGGTTCCGCTGTTGGTTATTGACCGGTAACGTGTCTCGGTCATGTCTACATAGTTCCCAAACCCGTAGAGTCCGCACGCTTAAAGTTCTGTGACGATCGATATTATGAGTTTATATGTTTTGATGTATCGAAGGTAGTTTGGAGTCCCGGATATGATCACGGACATTACGAGGAGTCTCGAAATGGTCGAGACATAAAGATCGATATACTGGACGACTATGTTCGGACACCGGAAGTGTTTCGGGAGGTTTCGGACATTTACCGGAGTACCGGGGGGTTACCGGAACCCCCCGGGGAGTATATTGCGCCGAATGGGCCTTGGTGGAGAAGAGGAGGGGCGGCCAAGGCAGGCCGCGCCCCCTCCCCCTCTAGTCCGAATTGGACAAGGAGGGGGGTGGCGCCCCCCTTTCCTTCCTCCTCTCTCGTTCCCTTCTCCCTTCTCCTACTCCTACTAGGAAAGGAGGAGTCCTACTCCCGGTGGGAGTAGGACTCCCCCCTTGGCGCGCCCTCCTCCTTGGCTGGCCGCCTCCCCCTAGCTCCTTTATATACGGGGGCTGGGGGGCACCCCATAGACACAACAATCGATCATTGATCTTTTAGCCGTGTGCGGTGCCCCCTCCACCATAATCCACCTCGGTTATATCGTAGCGGTGCTTAGGTGAAGCCCTGCGTCGGTAGCTTCATCAACATCGTCACCACGCCGTCATGCTGACGAAACTCTCCTTCGAGCTCTACTGGATCGTGAGTTCACGGGATGCCACCGAGCTGAACGTGTGATGAACGCGGAGGTGCCGTACGTTCGGTGCTGAGGATCGGTCGATCGTGAAGACGTACGACTACATCAACTGCGTTGTCATAACGCTTCCACTTAACGGTCTACGAGGGTACGTGGACGACACTCTCCCCTCTCGTTGCTATGCATCACCATGATCTTGCGTGTGCATAGGATTTTTTTTGAAATTACTACGTTCCCCAACAGTGGCATCTGAGCCAGGTTTATGCGTAGATGTTATATGCACGAGTAGAACACAAGTGAGTTGTGGGCGATACAAGTCATACTGTTTACCAGCATGTCTTACTTTGGTTCGGCGGTATTGTTGGATGAAGCGGCCTGAACTGACATTACGCGTACGCCTACGCAAGACTGGTTCTACCGACGTGCTTTGCACATAGGTGGCTGGCGGGTGTCAGTTTCTCCAACTTTAGTTGAACCGAGTGTGGCTACGCCCGGTCCTTGAGAAGGTTAAAACAGCACTAACTTGATGAACTATCGTTGTGGTTTTGATGCGTAGGTAAGAACGGTTCTTGCTCAGCCCATAGTAGCCATGTAAAACTTGCAACAACAAAGTAGAGGACGTCTAACTTGTTTTTGCAGGGCATGTTGTGATGTGATATGGTCAAGACATGATGCTATATTTTATTGTATGAGATGATCATGTTTTGTAACAGAGTTATCGGCAACTAGCAGGGGCCATATGGTTGTCGCTTTATTGTATGCAATGCAATCGCCCTGTAATTGCTTTATTTTATCACTAAGCGGTAGCGATAACCGTAGAAGCAATAGTTGGTGAGACGACAACGATGCTACGATGGAGATCAAGGTGTCGCGCCGGTGATGATGGTGATCATGACGGTGCTTTGGAGATGGAGATCAAAGGCACAAGATGATGATGGCCATATCATATCACCTATATTGATTGCATGTGATGTTTATCCTTTATGCATCTTATTCTGCTTTGATTAACGGTAGCATTATAAGATGATCTCTCACTAAATTTCAAGGTATAAGTGTTCTCCCTGAGTATGCACTGTTGCGAAAGTTCGTCATGCCAAGACACACGTGATGATCGGGTGTGATAGGGTGTAAGCCAGTTTTGCACACGCAGAATACTCGGGTTAAACTTGACGAGCCTAGCATATGCAGATCTGGCCTCGGAACACTGAGACCGAAAGGTCGAGCATGAATCATATAGTAGATATGATCAACATAGTGATGTTCACCATTGAAAACTACTCCATCTCACGTGATGATCAGACATGGTTTAGTTGAGATGGATCACGTGATCACTTAGATGATTCGAGGGATGTCTATCTAAGTGGGAGTTCTTAAGTAATATGATTAATTGAACTTTAATTTATCACGAACTTAGTACCTGATAGTATTTTGCTTGTCTATTTTGTTGTAGATAGATGGCCAGTGCTGTTGTTCCGTTGAATTTTAATGCGTTCCTTGAGAAAGCAAAGTTGAAAGATGATGGTAGCAATTACATGGACTGGGTCCGTAACTTGAGGATTATCCTCATTGCTGCGGAGAAGAATTACATCCTGGAAGCACCGCTGGGTGCCAGGCCTGCTACAGATGCAACTGACGACGTTAAGAATGTCTGGCAGAGCAAAGCTGATGACTACTTGATAGTTCAGTGTGCCATGCTTTACGACTTAGAACTGGGACTTCAACGATGTTTTGAACTTCATGGAGCATATGAGATGTTCGAGGAGTTGAAGTTAATATTTCAAGCAAATGCCCGGATTGAGAGATATGAAGTGTCCAATAAGTTCTACAGCTGCAAGATGGAGGAGAATAGTTCTGTCAGTGAACATATACTCAAAATGTCTGGGTATAACAATCACTTGATTCAACTGGGAGTTAATCTTCCGGATGATAGTGTCATTGACAGAATTCTTCAATCACTACCACCAAGCTACAAGAGCTTTGTGATGAACTATAATATGCAAGGGATGGATAAGACAATTCTCAAGCTCTTCGCAATGCTAAAGGCTGCGGAGGTAGAAATCAAGAAGGAGCATCAAGTGTTGATGGTCAACAAGACCACCAGTTTCAAGAAAAAGGGTAAAGGGAAGAAGAAGGGGAACTTCAAGAAGAACGGCAAACAAGTTGCTGCTCTAGAGAAGAAACCCAAGTCTGGACCTAAGCCTGAGACTGGGTGCTTCTACTGCAAACGGACTGGTCACTGGAAGCGGAACTGCCCCAAGTATTTGGCGGATAAGAAGGATGGCAAGGTGAACAAAGGTATATGTGATATACATGTTATTGATGTGTACCTTACTAATGCTCGCAGTAGCACCTGGGTATTTGATACTGGTTCTGTTGCTAATATTTGCAACTCGAAACAGGGACTACAGATTAAGCGAAGATTGGCTAAGGACAAGGTGACGATGCGCGTGGGAAATGGTTCCAAAGTCGATGTGATCGCGGTCAACACGCTACCTCTACATCTACCTTCGAGATTAGTTTTAGACCTGAATAATTGTTATTTGGTGCCAGCGTTAAGCATGAACATTATATCTAGATCTTGTTTGATGCGAGACGGTTATTCATTTAAATCAGAGAATAATGGTTGTTCTATTTATATGAGTAATATCTTTTATGGTCATGCACCCTTGAAGAGTGGTCTATTTTTATTAAATCTCGATAGTAGTGATACACATATTCATAATATTGAAGCCAAAAGATGCAGAGTTGATAATGATAGTGCAACTTATTTGTGGCACTGCCGTTTAGGTCATATTGGTGCAAAGCGCATGAAGAAACTCCATACTGATGGACTTTTGGAATCACTTGATTATGAATCACTTATGGTACTTGCGAACCATGCCTCATGGGCAAGATGACTAAAACGCCGTTCTCCGGAACAATGGAGCGAGCAACATATTTGTTGGAGATCATACATACTGATGTATGTGGTCTGATGAATATTGAGGCTCACGGCGGGTATCGTTATTTTCTCACCTTCACAGATGATTTGAGCAGACATGGGTATATCTACTTAATGACACATAAGTCTGAGACATTTGAAAAGTTCAAAGAATTTCAGAGTGAAGTGGAAAATCATCGTAACAAGAAAATAAAGTTTCTACGATCTGATCGTGGAGGAGAATATTTGAGTTACGAGTTTGGTCTACATTTGAAACAATGTGAAATAGTTTCGCATCTCACGCCACCCGGAAAACGACGGCGTAATGGTGTGTCCGAACGTCATAATCGTACTTTACTAGATATGGTGCGATCTATGATGTCTCTTACTGATTTACCGCTATCGCTTTGGGGTTATGCTTTAGAGACGGCTGCTTTCACGTTAAATAGGGCACCATCAAAATTCGTTGAGACGACGCCTTATGAACTGTGGTTTGGCAATAAACCAAAGTTGTCGTTTCTTAAAGTTTGGGGCTGCGATGTTTATGTGAAAAAGCTTCAACCTGATAAGCTCGAACCCAAATCGGAGAAGTGTGTCTTCATAGGATACCCACAGGAAACTGTTGGGTACACCTTCTATCACAGATCCGAAGGCAAGACATTCGTTGCTAGGAATGGATCCTTTCTAGAGAAGGAGTTTCGCTCGAAACAAGTGAGTGGGAGGAAAGTAGAACTTGATGAGGTAAATGTACCTGCTCCCTTATTGGAAAGTAGTTCATCACAGAAACCGGTTCCTGTGACACCTACACCAATTAGTGAGGAAGCTAATGATGTTGATCATGAAACTTCAGATCAAGTTACTACAGAACCTCGTAGGTCAACCAGAGTAAGATCCGCACCAGAGTGGCATGGTAATCCTATTCTGGAGGTCATGTTACTTGGCCAAGGCGAACCTACGAACTATGAAGAAGCGATGGTGAGCCCAGATTCCGCAAAATGGCTTGAGGCCATGAAATCTGAGATGAGATCCATGTATGAGAACAAAGTGTGGACTTTGGTTGACTTGCCCGATGATCAGCAAGCCATAGAGAATAAATGGATCTTCAAGAAGAAGACGGACGCTGACGGTAATGTTACTGTCTACAAAGCTCGACTTGTCGCGAAAGGTTTTTGACAAGTTCAAGGAGTTGACCACGATGAGACTTTCTCACCCGTAGTGATGCTTAAGTCTCTCCGAATCATGTTAGCAATTGCCGCATTTTATGATTATGAAATTTGGCAAATGGATGTCAAAACTGCATTCCTGAATGGATTTCTGGAAGAAGAGTTGTATATGATGCAGCCGGAAGGTTTTGTTGATCCAAAGGGAGCTAACAAAGTGGGCAAGCTCCAGCGATCCATTTATGGACTAGTGCAAGCCTATCGGAGTTGGAATATATATTTTGATAGTGTGACCAAAGCATATGGTTTTATATAGACTTTTGGAGAAGCCTGTATTTACGAGAAAGTGAGTGGGAGCTCTGTAGCATTTCTAATATTATATGTGGATGACATATTGCTGATTGGAAATGATATAGAATTTCTGGATAGCATAAAAGGATACTTGAATAAGACTTTTTCAATGAAGGACCTCGGTGAAGCTGCATATATATTGGGCATCAAGATCTATGGAGATAGATCAAGATGCTTAATTGGACTTTCACAAAGCACATACCTTGATAAAGTTTTGAAGAAGTTCAAAATGGATCAAGCAAAGAAAGGGTTCTTGCCTGTGTTACAAGGTGTGAAGTTGAGTCAGACTCAATGCTCGACCACTGCAGAAGATAGAGAGAAAATGAAAAGTGTTCCCTATGCTTCAGCCATAGGCTCTATCATGTATGCAATGCTGTGTACCAGACCTGATGTGTGTCTTGCTATTAGCTTAGCAGGAAGGTACCAAAGTAATCCAGGAGTGGATCACTGGACAACGGTCAAGAACATCCTAAAATACCTAAAAAGGACTAAGGATATATTTCTCGTCTATGGAGGTGACAAAGAGCTCGTCGTAAATGGTTACGTCGATGCAAGCTTTGACACTGATCCGGACGATTCTAAATCGCAAACCTGATATGTGTTTACATTGAACGGTGGAGCTGTCAGTTGGTGCAGTTCTAAACAAAGCGTCGTGGCGGGATCTACATGTGAAGCGGAGTACATAGCTGCTTCGGAAGCAGCAAATGAAGGAGTCTGGATGAAAGAGTTCATATCCGATCTAGGTGTCATACCTAGTGCATCGGGT
Organism: Triticum aestivum; assembly: GCF_018294505.1. Taxonomy (NCBI): domain Eukaryota; kingdom Viridiplantae; phylum Streptophyta; class Magnoliopsida; order Poales; family Poaceae; genus Triticum; species Triticum aestivum. The sequence continues at coordinate 298,986,318 of NC_057814.1, read as the reverse complement.
CCAATGAAAATCTTTTGTGACAATACTGGAGCAATTGCCTTGGCGAAGGAATCCAGATTTCACAAGAGAACCAAGCACATCAAGAGACGCTTCAATTCCATCCGGGATCAAGTCCATGTGGGAGACATAGAGATTTGCAAGATACATACGGATCTGAATATTGCAGACCCGTTGACTAAGCCTCTTGCACGAGCAAAACATGATCAGCACCAAGACACCATGGGTGTTAGAATCATTACTGTGTAATCTAGATTATTGACTCTAGTGCAAGTGGGAGACTGAAGGAAATATGCCCTAGAGGCAATAATAAAGTTATTATTTATTTCCTCATATCATGATAAATGTTTATTATTCATGCTAGAATTGTATTAACCGGAAACATAATACATGTGTGAATACATAGACAAACATAGTGTCACTAGTATGCCTCTACTAGACTAGCTCCTTGATCAAAGATGGTTAAGTTTCCTAGCCATAGACATGAGTTGTCATTTGATTAACAGGATCACATCATTAGAAGAATGATGTGATTGACTTGACCCATTCCGTTAGCTTAGCAATTGATCGTTTAGTTTACTGCTATTGCTTTCTTCATGACTTATACATGTTCCTATGACTATGAGATTATGCAACTCCCGATTAGCGGAGGAACACTTTGTGTGCTACCAAACGTCACAACGTAACTAGGTGATTATAAAGGTGCTCTACAGGTGTCTCCGATGGTACTTGTTGAGTTGGCATAGATCGAGTTTAGAATTTATCACTCCGATTGTCGGAGAGGTATCTCTGGGCCCTCTCGGTAATGCACATCACTATAAGACTTGCAAGCAATGTGACTCATGAGTTAGTTGCAGGATGATGCATTACGGAACAAGTAAAGAGACTTGCTGGTAACGAGATTGAGCTAGGTATTGAGATACCGACGATCGAATCTCGGGCGAGTAACATACCGATGACAAAGGGAACAATGTATGTTGTTATGCGGTTTGAGCGAAAGATCTTCGTAGAATGTGTAGGAACCAATATGAGCATCCAGGTTCCGCTGTTGGTTATTGACCGGTAACGTGTCTCGGTCATGTCTACATAGTTCTCGAACCCGTAGGGTTCGCACGCGTAAAGTTCTATGACGATCGGTATTATGAGTTTATATGTTTTGATGTGCCGAAGGTAGTTCGGAGCCCCGGATATGATCACGGACATGACGAGGAGTCTTGAAATGGTCGAGACATAAAGATCGATATATTGGACGACTATGTTCGGACACCGGAAGTGTTTCGGGAGGTTTAAGACATTTACCGGAGTATCAGGGTGTTACCGGAACCCCTCAGGGAGTATATTGGGCCTAATGGGCCTTGGTGGAGAAGAGGAGGGGCGGCCAGGGCAGGTCGCGCGCCCCCTCCCCCTCTAGTCCGAATTGGACAAGGAGGGGGGGCGGCGCCCCCCTTTCCTTCCTCCTCTCTCCTTCCCTTCCCCCTTCTCCTACTCCTACTAGGAAAGGAGGAGTCCTACTCCCGGTGGGCGTAGGACTCCCCCCTTGGTGCGCCCTCCTCCTTGGCCGGCCGCCTCGCCCGTAGCTCCTTTATATACGGGGGCAGGGGGCACCCCATAGACACAACAATTGATGATTGATCTTTTAGCCGTGTGCGGTGCCCCCTCCACCATAATCCACCTCGGTCATATCGTAGCGGTGCTTAGGCGATGCCCTGCGTCGGTAGCTTCATCAACATCGTCACCACGCCGTCGTGCTGATGAAACTCTCCTTCGAGCTCTACTAGATCGTGAGTTCGTGGGACGTCACCGAGCTGAACGTGTGCTGAACGCGGAGGTGCCGTACGTTCGGTGCTGAGGATCGGTCGATCGTGAAGACGTATGACTACATCAACCGCGTTGTCATAACGCTTCCGCTTAACGGTCTACGAGGGTACATGGACGACACTCTCCCCTCTCGTTGCTATGCATCACCATGATCTTGAGTGTGCGTAGGAATTTTTTTGAAATTACTACGTTCCCCAACAATACAATCTTCTCTCATCTCAATCGGTCCATCATATATTGTCATTATTGGCTTTCACTTGCACGACCGAACGGTGTGGATAATAATAATAGTGCACGTGCATTGGACTAAGCTAGAATCTGCAAGCAATTTAATACAAGGTGGAAGGCAAGGTAACCTGGGCTCTTTGTTAGGTCAACAATAATGCATATAAGAGCCACTTCAACATTTTCATCATGGTCTTCTCCTCTCGACCCCCAAAGAAAAGAAAGGAAATAAAAGTATTTACACGGGAAAGCTCCCAACAAGCAAAAGAAGAACGAGAAATCTTTTTGGGTTTTGTTTTAATTATTACTACTACAGGCATGGAAAATAAACTAGCTAAAAGCTACAACTATTTTTTTTGGTTTTTCTTAAGGTTTTTCAAACACATAAGAAGAAAGCGAGAAAAATAAAATAAAACTAGCATGGATAGTACAATGAAAATGTATGAGCACCGACAACTAGAATGAGTGTGTGATCATGAATGTAATGTCGGTGAGAAATACGTACTCCCCTAAGCTTAGGCTTTTGGCCTAAGTTGGTCCATGCCCATGGATCAAAGCTACCCTCTCCGGTGTGCAGAGGAGTGTCCTCTGGGTGCCACTGTTTGGCGATCTCCTTCGGATCCCGCTGATAAACAGACTGCCGATAAGGGTCAAGTGGTAGCTCAGGCTCAGGCTCAGGCTCTGAACTTGTGTCAGGTTCCAGTACACATAAATGGCCTCCGGCAAGATGAGGTACGTGCCTGAAAGTATGTTAAACAGAGAGGGTGCAGGAAAGGTAATAATCTCATAATATTTTTTTTATCAAATATCAATTTATACTTAAGCATCTTCTTCTTATCTTTAACAATAAAATCATGTGCTACCATACTCTTATAATCTAGAAGAATAGGGGGCAGCAACTTTTCCTCCTTCTCATAATGCCTAATAGGTATGTTAAAATGTGCAGCGAGGTGCGAAGCAAAGATGCCTCCAAAGATGGGACCCTTTGTACGGTTCAGGTTTAACCTTTTAGCAACAATAGCACCTAAACTGAAAGTAGTATCACGAAACAAGGCATGGCGCAACATAACAAATCAGGAGAACTAAGGTTTCCACTGTTCCCACGACCAATTAAACATCTACTAGCAAATATTGCAAAGTAACGCGGAACAGGAAAATGTATGCTAGTGATTCTTGCATCGGAAACTTTCCTTGTTTCCCCTACAGCAATCATATCAATAAACCCTTCCACATCATTATGATGTGGTTCCTCTATGCTGCCCTCAAAGGGTAACTTGCAAACTACACAAAAATCATAAAGTGACATCTCCTTAAACTCATCATATAAATAAAAATCCACCGAAGGTGGTGATCTCCTAGCATGGAAATGAAAATTTTGCAAAAAAATATTAGTGAGGAGGAGATACTGTTCGCGCTGGTCGCGGAGGAAGTCGGTGAGGCCTGCATTCTTAGCCAAATAATAAAAGTCATCGTGAATCCCGGCTGCTCTCAAGAACTCATCACAAGGCCATTCACACGGCCGAACCTCCGCGGTGCGAGGAAGATTATATTTGGGCTTCTTATTCTCTTCACTTTGCTTATCCTTCGAGCTTCGGCTCGAAGAGCCCCTCAATAATCTCTTCATCATTTTCTTTCTCTGAAAATTTCTGAAAATTTTAGTAACTCAAAATAAAAGTGAACCAAACTCAACAAAATTGATAGCAACTACTACCACAAATGCGTAGAGACTATATAATGCATTAGAACTACTTAGGACCAAATAAATTTGACATGCAAGCTCAAGAACAGGGTCACCTAAGCAGCAAAAATTTGCAATGAATAAAGCACTAGAACAAAAACTAATTAGACCATTGGAGGAGTCACATACCGAAGAACAATCCCCAAAGAAGTTTTGTGAATGGAGCTTTGAGCAAGGAGATCGAAAATCGCAGCAAAATGAGCTAGGACACGAGTTTGAGCTGTGTGGTGATTTTTTCTGGAGGAAGACGAAGTGTGTGGGTGCTGGAATAAGTGGAGGGGGCCACGTGGGGCCCACGAGGCAGGGGGGCGCACCCAGGGGGTGTGCGCGCCCTGGACCCTCGTGGCCAGGTGGTGGCTCCCCCTTATGTATTCTCAGTGCCAGATATTCTTAAATATTCTAGAAAAAATCATATTTCAATTTCAGGGCATTTGGAGAACTTTTATGTCGGTGTACAAAAGTAGGGGCACTCCTTTGTACCCCTTTACTTGTGCACGGGCAGTCGGAGCCGCGCGCCGCGGCCGCACTAAGCAGGGCAGAGGAGGGAAGCCAGAGAGAAGCCAAAGGCACAAGACAACTGAGACAATGCCAAGACCAGAAACACCAAGGAGCAAGAGGGCGAGGTGGACTCCCCCGGCAACAGAGCGAGCCACCCTTGAGCCCACGGGTTCTGACCCAACCAACCGCGTTGGAACCAGGGCTCGGGAGGCGCCTCTGTAGTGGCATGCATATCTTCATCAAGATCATGAACATATGAGATCAGATGAGGACCAGAAGACGGCGACCCTCGGCGGGATCCCAGCCGAGGAAATCCACAAGACCCCCATCAAGCACCTTGCCTGGGAGGACTACAACGCCACGACAAGACCCTTGCCGGGCCCCCGGCAAGGCCCTTGCCGAGGGCGTCAGTGGGGCCACAGCCAGGCCCGTGTCGACCAAGACTCCACCACCATCCCCAAGCAGCTGCTAGCTAAACCAAATGGGCAGGAACCTGCGTGGCAACGGGTGGCCTCTACGCCAACTAAGCAAGCACCTGCGTGGTGGCATGCAGATCTTCGTGAAGACGCTACCACCACGCCGCCTCAGCTGCGTGCCTGCCTACATGGCACCGCATGCATCGCTGCCATGGGCGCGTGTCGAAGCAAGGCGAGGCGGCGACATACGGGACGAGCCTCGTTCCCGCCCCTGATAAAGCTAAGGGACACCTAAGCTACGCATTAAATGCGTCTTGTCCTGTAACATGGACGATAAGCTCGCACCACTGTATACCTTTCCACCTGCTGTGTGCCACTGTGGCAGCCCCTATCGACTATAAAAGGAGGCCCAGGGCGTACTGGAGAGGGATTCGGCTCTTTTGGACTACGTAGCCACCATAGCTAGTTCGAGAGCTCAAGAACTCTCTCAAATACACACCAAAGCAGGACTGGGGTATTACGCATCCCCGCAGCCCGAACCTGGGTAAACGATCCTTGTGTTGACTGTTATTCCCGCTCTTCTCACAACCCAGCGCCCCGGCAACCGTAGTAGGGATTCTTGTGATCCCATAGGTGTCGTTTTCCACCGACATCTTTGGCGCGCCACGTAGGGGGCGCAATTGTGAGAATCTGTTTTAGCAACCAGCTTAGCGGTTCCTCGTGGCCATGGTTTCTAAGGAAGAAGACGGCCAAGAGGATGGCGCCACCTACATATGCGAAGGGCGCCAGTTCGGCAACAGAAAAGCTAAGTCATCTAGAGCCTTGAGCAATTTCCTTTTATACATAAGGTTATTGTCCTCGGAGATCCTACCTATGTATGGAAAACCTGCACGCAAAGGGGCCCTCCCGCAATTGGCAACGCCCTTGTTCTGTTTCGAGTCCGCTCAACAGTTCAAGCGGCCGCGTCAAGAGTGGCAGGGTAGCCTTCCGCACTTGGCAACACTCTCAATTCTGACTCGAGTCAAGCTCGACAGTTCGAGCGGCTGCGTTAAGGGTGGTAAGGTGGTTTTCCCGGCAGCAAGCACACCTGGCAGGCCAATGGGGATCCGTCCTCAAGACGCCGCCCTGGGTTTACGCGCCGGCAAGCCTACCCAATTAACGTAGGGTGGACATACAAAGGAAGATCGAACAGGCAAATAACATGCATTGTATCAAGAGTACTACAGAGATATATTACATCAAATTGTTGCCGCGGTTCTAACTAAAGATAGAAATTGTCTTGGTCATGAACCTGCAGCGGCGATAAGAAACGGGGTGCCTAATCCCAACGCTGGCCCTCCACCCTTTGAATTCCATCGATGAGGCTGATGATGGGCTCGATACACTCCTTGAGCGGCGTGAGGTCAGTACCCTCCGGCAAGCTCTCCAGCACAATGTCGAAGTCAAGGGTGGGGTTCCAGTACGCCACCTTAGTGAGGACCTTGGTCATGGCACCCCGGCAGAGCCTTCGGTTCTCGTCGGCCAGTAATGCCGCCCTGTTGGAGTGGAACTGCTCCAGGGCCCCAAGAACACCCTCGAAGAACAGGGTCAGCTTGGCGTTGGTAGTCCCGCTACGCTCTGGGGCGTACCTCACATTTGGCATCCCCATGGTAGCCAGCTACGTGGTGATCCTGCCGGCGACGTCCTCAAGGCGGCTGATCAAGCGATTCTCGCCCTCCACAAAATCCTTGTGGCTGGCAGTTTCGTTCTTCCGATGCAACTTCTCGGCCTCCAAATCCTTGGCCCGGATCTCCTCCCAGGCCTTGCTCTTCGACAACATCCCCTCGAGACCCTCCAGCTTCCGCTTGAGGTCTTTGATGGAGTTGTTGGCCTCAGAGAGCTCCCCGGCCCTGCTGACGGCCGCGCCCTATGCCTCCGTCAGGGCGCCGTTGAGCGTGTCCTTCTCCTGGGACAGCTTCAGGGCCTGGCCCTTCAGCTCGTCCCGCTCCACCTCCAGCTCCTTCACCTTGCCGGCGTGAACCAGGGCCTGGGCATCGAGCACCTCCCTGTGCCTCTGCTCCAGCTCTTGGGTCTGCTGCACGACAAGTTTCTTCACCTCCTCGTCCTTGGCGCGGAGTTTGGCGTCGATATCCACCTCGCGTTTGGCAAGATCCTCCTCTTGGGAGTTCAGCGCGGCCTGGTGCTAGATCCGAGCGGCCTCAGCTATGGCGGCCAAGCTCTTCGCCATCTCCTGGGCCTTCTTGATGTCGGCCAGCTTGATGGTGAGCTCCACATCACGCTTACCCTGCTCGCCCTGGGCGGCCTCCAGCTCTTCGCTAGCTTGGCAGAACCAAGTCCGCGCCTCGGCGACGTGCACCTTGAGGTCTGACTCCGCCTTGTCCACCGTTGCCATCCTGGACTTGGCCTTGTCCAGGCAGGCGCGGTGGAGCGCCTGGAGCTTCTGGAAATTGGCGCCCATGGCCTGGGGAAGCCGCTCCTCCTGAGAGCCGTCGCCACCGGCGCTCGGCTCGTCGACGACCTTGAGCCCGGCGGCGGCAAGCACCTCTTTGTCGAACACCTCTCCCTCGATGGGCGCCCTGGAGCTGGACGCCCCTGGGAGGTGGACGAAGAGGTCGTCGGTCACCCTCAGATGACTGCCGGAGTCGGAGGCCGCGGAGGAGGAAGGCTGGTCATCAACCACCTCCTCCTCTGTGGCGGCCTTGCCGGCCTACCTGGCAGGCCCCTTGCCGGGCTCCCCGGGCAGGCCCCTTGGCGGCGTCTTCGGCAGCACCCTTGGCGGTCTCCTCGGCAGCGATCTTCTCGGCCTCTGCCGCAGCGTCCTTGGCGACATCCTCGATGACGACGTCTATGTCCTCCTGGTCCACCGACGGACGATCTGGATACCAAGAAGGGGATGAACAAAGCCAAGACCAAGAGCCAGCTAGGAAAGAAAAAGAATAGGGACGAAAGGCGAACGGCTTACCAGCGCCGGGCTGGGAAGCAGAGGTCCCCTCCCCGCCAACATTTGGCGCCGAGGCGAAGCCACCGGCGCCCGAGTTCTCCTCCTCCTCCTCCATCTGCGTGGGCTCGGTGCTTGGCGCCCTTGTCGGGGACGCCCCTCGGGGCGGCGTGTTGGGGTTAGCCCTCTATGGCTCCACTTGCTGTTGTCCTCCTCCTACGACCACGGCAAGGTCAGCACCAAGAGATCGTGCCCCCAACACAGGTTGACGAGGGGTGAGCGATGAACTTATGCTGGGGGCTGTGCCGGGGGCTGCTGTCCGGGCTGCTCAACACCACCAGTGGTGCCCTCGAAGTACCCGCCGGGGGCTGGCCGCCCGCCGAGGCTTTTGCCCTCTTCACCCTCTGGGCCAGCGTCTCCGCATCCCTGCAAAGATGAAAACAAGTCAAGACAAGCGGCACACATTGAGGAGACGGAGATGATAGAAAGGAGCAAGATACTTACTCGTCATCCACCTCCTCCTCTGTTGCCTTCCTCTTCCTCCTTGGGCTGAGGCACCCGAAGTCAAAGGTGACCTCCGCGTCGGCGTCTGCCGGAGGAGGGGAGGAGGGCGGAGTCTGGTGCACTTGGATGAAGAGGAGGCAGATGCTTTCTTCTTCGCCACCGCGGCCTTCACCACCTTCTTCGCCGCGGCGGCCCTCGTCTGACGCGTGGACTCCTCCAGAGACTTTGGCCGCTGCGCGGCCTTGACGGGCCATACCGGCTCGCCGGAAGTGGCCCGCCGCAGGACTCGCCCTCTCCCCGTGACCGGAGGGTCAAGAGCCTCGGCCTCCTTCGACGACGACTCGTCGACGACCTCCTCGACGAGAGGAGCCCCGGTGCCGGTGCTGCTAACCTCCCCAGCGGCCTCCACCCACTAGGCGAGCTCCTTCTCCTCCGCTTCCGCCGCGGCCTTGTTCTCCACGCCACCGGCGCTGCCGGCCTCGTCGGCAAGCTTCGCCTCCATCGCCCTGGCGGCGATGTAGTCTTGCTCCGCCTGGGTGGTGTCCTGGACAAGTCGCGGCTCGGCGGTGACGTACCCCTCATGAAAGGTGTCGAAGAACTCCTGCACTTGAATTTCCTCCGGCTCGACCAAGCTCGGGTCGAGGCCATGCGCGTTGAAGTCCGGCATCATGGCGATGATGTCGGTCTGGCGCGAGTTGTTGCTCAGCGGGACCACTCCTGCCAGCAACTTGAACAAGGGTCCCTTGGCGACCTTACCGGCCTTCGTGGCGGCCCTCGCCGCCTTGCCGGTCCGCTCGACCTTGCCGTCACGGTTCACGTCAAGCTGGAAGAGCCGTTGGCAGAGATAGGCGTGCCTCATCACCGTGAGGTTGTGGTCGAGGCCGGGGCGAAGCCTCATGATGTCCGCGGCGTTCGTGAAGATCCAGGCCGGCCTCCCCTTGTTATGCAGCGGAGCGATTCGGCGGCGGATGAAATCTGCCCCGATCATCTCAAGGGTGAGCCCGGCCTCGGTAAGGCGAAGGATCCTGGTGGCGGCGACCGTGAGCTTCGCGTCGTCGGCGTCAGCGTCGCTCCAGTCGCCCCGACCAACCGGTGGCGCGTCCCGGACCCGGCAAAAGTCTGGCGGGTCCTTCTCTTCAATCGAACACCACCGGCCCTGCCATTCTTCCCACCTCTCCTTCATGGCGCCCTCCGGGTATGCCCCCTTGGACCGTGGGATCCAGGCGACGCAACCGGAATTGGCGCCCCCGGTTGGATCGGAGGGAAGAAGTAGTGGTGGGAGAGCGTCGTGTTAGGATGCACCCCGGCGAAGCCCTCGCAGAGGTGCGCGAAAAGAGCCATGCACACCACAGCATTCGGAGTAAAATCCAAGAGGTGGAAGCCGTAGGTGTGCATGACGTCATTGAAGAAATCGGAGAAGGGGGGACAGAGCCCGCAGGAGAAGTAGTCGACAAAGAAAGGGTACCGATTTGGGGCGGCCTCGGCGCAATTGGCGGGGATGACATGTCACGCCCACGATGCGGCTATATCTCCCACGTGTCGAGGCACGACTTAGAGGCATAACCGCATAGTGGTTTTGTCGCAAGAAGGGTCATCTTCGCAAAATCCCATGTAATGAACAAGAATGGGATAAAGAGTTGGCTTACAATCGCCACTTCACACAATACATAAATATCATTCATACATCATCCAAAATACAATCATATAGACCGACTACGGCCAAAATCCAGATGAAAATAAGACAACCCCAAGTGCTAGATCCCCGATCGTCCCAACTGGGCTCCACTACTGATCATCAGGAAAAGACACATAGTAACGACCACGTTCCTCGTCGAACTCCCACTTGAGATCGACGCCATCGTCTGCACTGGCATCGTCGGCACCTGCAACTGGTGTTGGAAGTATCTGTGAGTCACGGGGACTCAGCAATCTCACACCCGCGAGATCAAGACTATTTAAGCTTATAGAACAAGGAGGTGCAAAGAGGTGGAGCTGCAGCGGCAAAAGCATATATGGTGGCTAACTTGCGCAAATGAGAGCGAGAAGAGAAGCAATGGGACGGGCGTCATCTAACAATGACCCAGAAGAGGTCCTGAACACCTACTTACGTCATACATAACACAGACCGTGTTCACTTCCCGGACTCCGCCGAGAAGAGACCATCACGGCTACACACGCACTTGGTGTATTTTAATTGGGTCAAGTGACAAGTTATCTACAACCGGACATTAACAAATTCCCATCTGCCTCATAACCGCGGGCACGGCTTTCGAAAGATAATACCCTGCAGGGGTGTCCCAACTTAGCCCATCATAAGCTCTCACGGTCAACGAAGGATAAACCTTCTTCCGGAAAGACCCGATCAGTCTCGGAATCCCGGTTTACAAGACATCTCGACAATGGTAAAACAAGACCAGCAAAGCCTCCCGAATGTGCCGACAAATCCCGATAGGAGCTGCACATATCTCGTTCTCAGAGCACACCGGATTGTCCAAGCTTCCGATAGGCCAGACCAAAGTTGCCCCTGGTGGCCACCGGCGACTGACAGTTTGGACCAATACTCAGAGGAGCACTGGCCCGGGGGTTTAAAATAAAGATGACCCTCGGGCTCTAGAAAACCCGGGGAAAAAGGTATAGGTCGCAAATGGTAAAACCAAGGTTGGGCCTTGCTGGAGGAGTTTTATTCAAGGCGAACTGTCAAGGGGGTCCCATAAATCACCCGACCGCGTAAGGAACGCAAACTCAAGGAACATCATCCCGGTATAACAGTAACTAGGGCGGCAAGAGTGGAACAAAACACCAGGCATAAGGCCGAGCCTTCCACCCTTAACCAAAATATATAGATGCATTAATTAAATAAGAGATATTGTGATATCCCAACATGTCCATGTTCCGATTGGAACAACTTCAACTTCACCTGCAGCTAGCAACGCTATAAGAGGGGCTGAGCAAAAGCGGTACATAGCCAAACAACGGTTTGCTAGGAAAGGATGGTTAGGGGCTGACAAGGCTGAAATAGGAGACATGATATAGCAAGTGATAGTTAGCGAGCATGGCAATAGAGCGAACAACTAGTATAGCAAAGATAGAAGTGATTTCGAGGGGTGGTCATCTTGCCTGCAAGGTTCTCAGAGTTGTCGAAAGCTTGATCCTCGTAAGCGTACTCGACAGGTTCCTCGTTCACGAACTCGTCTTCCGGCTCTACCCAAGACAAGAACACAAGCAAACGGTACCACAATCAACACGAGAAATGCGCAAGCAACATGATGCAAAACATGTATGATATGCAAGATATGATATGCGATGCATATGCGTGCTCCGGAAGGAAAATGATGAACATGGCAGTAACTTGGCAAACCAAGCATGCCACTGTAAAGATGAGATGATTTCGGTCGAAATCGATATAAAGATCACCGGAATCGGATGCACGGTTTGCAAATGGCAAGCAAAACAAGAATGACACTAATCTGCGATAAACAGCAAGATAGCACTTCAAATGCAACAAGTAACAATTCTACAGCACCCCAACATAGCAACAAAGCACATGGCAGTAATCTACAGGAGATGCTTGACAAAAGATGAACACTGAGCTACGGCTAGTTCACAACATAACAAGCTCAAACAAGCATGGCAAAAGTGCAAAAGATTATAGGTTCACAGACTTAGTGAAAAACTGGACATGGCAGAAATCAGCATCAGGTAGCAATGTTCAGAGCACGAAATCAACATGCTACAGCAACTTAACATTGCAAAACAAGGCATAGTAGTGTTCTACTAAACGCACATGACAAAATTCCCTTACTGACCATAATCCAACAAGGACCAGAAGATATGATGGCAAGTATGTAAACATAGCAAGTTTCGTTATCAGGTTTCAGACTTAGCAGAAAACAGAGCATGGCAGAAATATTAATATGTAGGCCTCTTTGTGAGCTTGAAGCACTCACTACAGAGCAACGCATGACAAACCAAGCATACCTACAGCAAGATGGCATGTTTATGAAGCTATCCATGTCAAGAACAATTGCATAGTATGTATGGATCAACTACAATAAGCTTGGCAAAAATGCATGTCATGTTAAGAATCTGCCAGAAATATTTTATAGCAAAAGTAGAGCAAGATTGAGTCATGCTATAGTACTCTAAAATTGCAAAAAAATTGCAGTAATGGATCAATTACAACTATAGCGACAAAACATCCTTACTGAACATCTCCAAAAGATGCATGGATCTCTCTGTAGCATCAAGTTTTCATGTCAACAAAATTACAGCAGACGAAGACTTAGAGAAATCACTAAGTCCCTGAAATCAGAAATATTACGGGGCCTACTTTGAATGCTTGTGCTAGTCACCACATAGATCACAAAAATACATGGACTATACCACTGGAAAGATGGCATGGCATACTTCAAAACACATGTAGAGCTCATGCTCAAAAGATGCACAGAATAAATGATACAAAAATGACAATTCTCCAAGTTCTGATAAGAACCAGAGAATAACAGCAACTAGCCCTCTTCCAACGAAGATTTGGGCATCAAGATGACCTCTAATGAAAATGATGCAATTGAACAAAATGAAGAGCATCACGAGGTGAACAATTTGACATATTATACGCACGAATCGGAGCTATATGCACAAAGTTATTGCATCGGGAACAGGAGCATATACTGAAACGTTTCTGGGACTTAGAAAAAATAACGGGATCTCGGGGGAAAAAGTCAACGCCTCACCACAGAGAGATCGATCCAGATCTCGATCGGGGCTGGGCCGCCGGCGGGAGGAAGAGGCGCCGGAGGGCGACGGCGAGGCAGGGCCGGAGGG